>NW_004444157.1:3115458-3252406 GCF_000243295.1 Trichechus manatus latirostris
CACACACACACACACACACACACACACACACACACACGCCATTAAAGGAAGAACGGTATATTCAGATAATTTAGACATTAAATAAACACAGTACTTTCTTCTAGTTTTAAGTATCACAACTTCCTTCCAAGTCAGATAATGTAAATTTGGAAGCCCCAGAAATGAAAGATACCCTACCCCAGGTGTTAAATCAGGAATTTCTATAACAGAATTGCCTCCTATTTACTTGTAGATTGTTAGTTCAATAAGAGATCATTACAAATGTAGTCATCTTGCAAATCTGTGTCCTTGGTAAGAGGATAGACTAGGTAAGTCCAGTTTTCCTAGCTGACCTCCGATCAATCCAACCCAGCTCTCAACAACCAAAAGCATTTGTCTTACTAACAGGTGGAACAGTAGCATCTTTAGAGAGGACAGCAGTGTACTCATACATGCGTGGTATTTTCATAGCTTTCAAAGATCCACAAAATTATGTACTGACACCAGTTACTGCCCTATATTAAATTTATAATAGGCATTTACTTAACAAAGAATTCCTTTGCTTTTTGGAGGTTAATTGACCATATTCCTTTGACCTACTTGGGAACGGTACAAAAAACAATGAAAGAATAAGCTAGCCTCAGATTGACAGAGAAAGAACTTGTGTGTTGGTCTAAAATGAAGTCTAGCTAGTGAAGCCAGAAGCAATATCTCAGCCAAGGAAGAGGGATTTTAACACAAGGTAGAGATCTAGCACGTAAGATAACAAATTGCATAAGAGCCAGAAGGGCTAACTGAGAACAAGCAGATACCATAGGCCAAGCCGGCAAGAACTTGAGTCCAGGGAAGTCATACAAGAGGAGGCTCAGAGAGGCTATGTCCAGAATCAAGGGAAAAAGTAGCACTATCTGTCTTACAAAGTTCTTTTTTTGGAGAAAGTGACAAATGAGTGAGTGGTTAAGGGTACAGATAGAGGTGGGCGGCCTGGTTGGAATCAGCCACTTACTAGCTATGTGACTTGGCACATCATTTGTTAATATCTTTTTGTTTTTTCTGTTTTAAGAAACTTCATTGAGATATAATTTATGTACTATAAAATGCACCCTTTTAAAGTATACAATTCAATAGATTCAGTATATTTAGAGTTGTGCAACCATCACCAATGTCTGATTTTCATGACCTCAAAGAGAAATCCCGCATCTATTACCAGTTACCGCCCCCCCCATTCCACCTCTCCTCCCCCTACACTCCTAGGAAACCACTGATCTACTTTCTTTCACTATAAAAAAAAAAACCAAACCTGTTGCCATTGAATTGATTCTGCCTCATAGCGACCCTATAGATTTCCCTATTCTTGACATTTTATATAAATAGAATCATTCAATATGTAGTCTTTTGGGACAGGCTTCTTTTAGCATAAAATGATTTTTTTAAAGATTCATCTGTGTGGTAGTATGTATCAGTACTTCATTCTTTTTTATGGCTCAATAATATTCCAATGTATAAATATACCACTTTTGTTTATCTATTCATCAGTTTATAGACATTGGCTATTATGAATAATGTTACTATGAACATTATAATATGTGTCTCTGTGGATATGCTTATTTTCTTTTCTCTCAGGTACAGCTGCCAAACTTTTTCAAAATTCATTATTTTACATTCCCATCACAATGTATAAGGGTTCCATTTTCTCTACAACCTTCCCAAGACTTGTTATTGTGTATTTTTTATTATAGCCATCCAAGTGAGTGTAAAGTGATATCTCATTGTGGTTTTGATTTGCGTTTCCCTAGTGACTAATGATGCTGAGCATCTTTTCATGTGCTTATTGGCCATATCTTCTTTGGAGAAGCGTCTGTGGAAGTCCTCTGCCCATTTTTTGGTTGGGTAATTTGCCTTATTGTTGAGTTAGGAGAGTTCTTTATATATTCTAGATACAAGTCACTTATATGATATATACTTAACTTCTTTGTTTATCAGTTTTCTTAGCTGTAAAATGTGGAAAATAATAACTTGTAAGGTAGTTATGAGGATTTAATGAGTTAAAATTTGTATAACACTTAGAATAGTGACTGGCACTGCTATTTAATTTTCCCATCTTAATTTTGTGTGTGGGTGTATAACTTTGGTTATTCATATGTTGATTATCTGTCTTGTGGCTCATTCTGGCTGCCCATAAAGTATACAATTCAGTGGTGTTGCTTATATTCACAATGTTGTGCAACCATCACCACTATTGTTTCTAAAACTTTTTCGTCACCCCAACCTTTGCTTATTTTTTGTTTGGATTGTTTGTCTTTTTTGTTGTAGACACTTTTAATATATTGTAGATGTTAAAACTTTATCATGTATGTGGTTGCTGTTGTTAGGTGCTGTCGAGTCAGTTCTGACTCATAGTGACCCTATGTACAACAGAATGAAAAACTGCCCTGTCCTGCACCATCCTCACAATCATTGTTATGCTTGAGCCCATAGTTGGAGCCTCTGTGTCAATTATCATGTGTATGATTTGTAAATATTTCCTCCCACTCTGTAGATTGTCTTTTAACTTTCTTGATAATGTCCTTTGATGCATTAAAGTTTTTAATTTTTAACAATTTAACAATATTTTGTTTTTACTTGTGCTTTTGGTTTCGTATCTAAGAAAACATTGCCTAATCCAAGGTTATGAAGATTTACCCTTGCGTTTACTTCGAAGACTTTTATAGTTTTAGCCCTTCTATTTAGGTCTTTTATACATTCTGAGTTAATTTTCTATATAGTGTGAAGTTGGGATCCCATTTCATTCTTCTGCATGTAACTATCCAGTTGTCCCAAAACCATTTGTTCAAGAGACTATTCTCTCCACCATTGAATCATCTTGGGACCCTTGTCAAAAATCAATTGACCATAAATGTATGAGTTTATATCTGTACTCTAAATTCTATTTCATTAATCTATATGTCTATCCTTATGACAGTAAGACACACTATTATGATTACTACAGGTTTGTAGTAAGTTTTGAAATCGGGAAGTGTGAGTCCTCCAACATTTTCTTTTTCAAGACTTTTTTGGCTGTTCTGAGCCCCTTGCAACGCCATATGAATTTTAGGATCAGCTTTTCCATTTCTACAAAAAAAGTCATTGGGATTTTGATAAAGATTGCATTGAATCTATAGATTGGTTTGGGTGGTATTGTCATCTTAACAATATCAAGTCTTCCAATCCATGAACACAGAATGTTTTTCCATTTATTTAGATCTTCTTTAATTTCTTTCAGCAATGTTTCGTACTTTTCAGTGTACAGTTTAGAGTGTTTTGAAGTAAGTGCTAAAACTATAAATTTTGTCCCCTTTTTTTGGACACCAAGTTTTAACCAAGTAACTTTTCTAAAAATACGTTTTCTGTGCTCTTATATTGTGCTTATGACATTTTCAATGACAAATACAAAGACTTGAGTGTTCTTGTTAACTCTATGGAATTGTTACTTCTTTATATTTTATCATTGTAGTTCAACATGAAGAAACAACTTATATTGCAATTGCTTTGAAATCGTCAATTCACCTTTATGTGTGGGCACCAAAGTCCTTTGATGAAAGCACTGCAATTAAAGTGAGTGATCTCCTTTTCATTTGGATTATACGATTTTTCTTCTCCCAGGAAATGATACACAGAGCAATGTTTTGGAATATAAGTGCACAAATATACACCATTCTTCTACAATTAATGTTTAACCCTTTTTTAGACAATTCACAGGCACCATAACAAAGGAGAGTATGAGGGAAATCCCTGACCCCTCCCGTTCCCACCAGCTCCTTACTCCCAATTACTGTAGTCAACATGAAGATGCTCTTTTCTAGAGCCCCAAACACAGGCTTTGGGTGCCACCACAATGGCTTGAAGCTGAGAAAGTCCCTATTCTCTTTTAGTGGGGGGAGGGGGTGGAAAGCAGAGGAAAGGTAAGAAGAGATGCGGCAGTGGTAGAGAGCGGAATCCCATTGGAGGAGGAATGAGGGAAAAGAAAGCCTTCTCCAATTACCAGGGCTACAAAAGATGGGGGTGGGGAGAAAAGTAGTGGGTCTATATTCCTTCCAAGCTAGAACTCTAAAAACGTTTCTCTCTAGAAATATTGTGAGGCGTGGTGGTTAGGTTTATTTGGATTGCTAGTATTATTTTCACCTTTAGTGTTGTTTAGCTGAATTTTTATGGATCAGCCTCAAAAGTTAATGATTTCTGTTTTCTCATATTCCATAAACTGGGAACTGTTTTTATCTAGAGTAACTTATAATGCATCAAAATTAAAGCTATTCCACTTAAATAGGATTATTTTGCATTTATTTGATAGTAATAAGGATGAGTCAATAAACCGGTGGCTTTATATAGAGTCCAGTAGCTCCTAACCTAAGCTGTACACCAGAATCACCTGGAGCATTTGATGAAAATTAAGATCTCAGACCCAACCCCAGGTTGAATTAGTGGGTCTGGAGTGGGGCCTGGGAATCTATATTTTTAACAAATGCCTAGTTGATTTTGAACTAGTTGGTCCACGGCGAATGTTTCCAAAGTACTGATAGGTATACATCCTGATAGACCCCAGGACGATATGCAGGAACTACTACTGTACCTTCGATCAGGATCTGTTTACATGGTATATTTTATAGGCCAATACATCATATGTATACAATAAAGATGGCCTAATTCTTATGACTGTCTCTCAATGTCTATTTGCACAATAAATAAACAGCATATAGACTACTATATAGACAGTCTGGGTCTGCCCTGACACAGATCACATCCCTGATCTGATCTCCCTAAACTGAGCCTTGGATCAGCTGTCAGTATTTGGATATGGGTTTGTTCTTGGGGGTCTGCTGATTGGTCAGAGCTGCCTGGTATGGAGCTGGAAAGCAAAGAGATAAGTACCAACCTTCTGTCTAGCCTGATACACAGTTCCTGTTCCAAGTCCTCACTCCAGTTCTTGAATCCCACCTCGTGACTACCGTATGATGAATGCCATGATACTCAGTCCTCTACTGTGACCTGTCTTGGCAGCGAATCCTGTTTTGGCCATTGGTTTCCTTGGACTAGGAACCATAGGAGCCTAGAGTACTCCCATTCTGTGGTAGGTTAACATGTCTCACCTTTTTCATTCCCTACCAAGTATGCATTGATCAATCAGCAGACTCTGAAGGAGACTACATGTCCTATGAAGCCTATATACGAATACTGGCAAAAATACAGGCAGCTGATCCAGCGAATCGGTTTAAGAGACCAGATGAGCTCCTTCACTTGCTGAAGCTCAAGGCAAGGAATTTAAAGATAACAAACAGAGTGTACTACCATGCAAAGGTCTTATGATCCTTGGCAATTTGCTCTTTGAAGGGAAACTCAATATTTATAATCTGAATATAAATATGTCCTTTTTACAATAACAGACCTAAGAGAAGCTATAATATATAGGTCTTTATCATAGTGCCATTTTAAAAATAAACCTGCATTTTAAAAACCTGCTAAGCAAATAGTGGGAGAGTTTTTGCCTTAGTCCAAGTGTCATTCTTGGCCTTTTGTCCATATTTGGTTTTATATTTGCAGGTATTTCCAACAGTTGGTCGTAAGCCAGTGACAGTTGACCTGGCTATTGGTTCTGAAAAAAGACTAAAGATTTTCTTCAGCTCAGCAGATGGATATCACATTATCGATGCAGAATCTGAGGTTATCTCTGATGTGACCCTACCCAATAACGTAAGATAATACCTTCAGATCCCTAGAAATTATGAGTTATCAGTATTAGAATTTTTTCAACTGTCAAAACCCTTAAAGGTTCAAAAATATGATTAGCAATATATATTTGGGAACTGATAACAAAAAGGTAAGTATAGAATACCGGGAACTAGTTCATGGATAAACAAAAATTGCTGATAGTTTCTTAGGCCAGACAGCTGAGTCTGTACTATAGATAGATTTTGTTTGTCTACAACAGTGTGTTTTGTTGATATTTAATGAATACAGTTTACATTTGAAAATCTGTACTTCTGTTGAAAAACCAGAAGATCTGACAACATCAGGTCCACATTTCTATCTAGCCATTATCAACTGGAACTGATTTATGCCTGTCCCATTTTACATGGGGTATATGCTCTGCATGTCCTATCCATCCATCTTTATGGATTTAGCATAACTAGCCCTTTTTAGGTATTTGAATCTGCGATCCTTCAGCCCTTGAGCACCCCCATAATGCATCAACAGATTCTTTACAAATACAACGTGAGTATTAAAATTTGAACCATTATTATGTATATCCCTCATCTTTATCCATATTGTATTACTTTAACTGCTTTGTATAACAGACTGTCATAGTGTTCTCTTATAGTATCAACTATAGTTGGGATTTTTGATTAAAGGATTCAGAAAAAGCCAATGTACCTCAACTTTTAACCTCTAAAATAACTATAAATAGTGAAAATATGCCTCAACACCTAAAAAAAAGAATAGTAATAAAAATACAATGCATATCATTTATACAAAAAACACCAGCATAGCATAGTATACTCACACACCCATATAAAATATAATTTCACTATATCTCAAATTCACTGATAGCAATGATGTTTGTATTATTGAAAATTATTTTTAAAAGAAAAGGCTGGAGCAGCATTTCTCTGCTTCACCCTTTCTTAATTTCCTAGTTTATAGACAACTAAAATTTTAGCTCTTTAGGATTATATAAAAATTCCAGGAGAAAACTCATATATTTTTAAATCACTGTGTAGTTGTAAGGAGCCCTGGTGGCACAGTGGTTAATGCACTCAGCAGCTAACAGAAAGGTCAGTAGTTCAAACTCGCCAGATGTCGCAGTCTGCTTCCATAAAGATTACAGCTTTGGAAACCTTATGGGGCAGTTCTACTCTGTCCTATAGGGTCACTATGAGTCCGAATCGACTCAAAGGCAATAGGTTCAAGATTGTTGTTGTTAGTTGCTGTTCAGTCGGCTCTGGCTCATGATGACCTTATGTGTAACATAATGAAACATTCCCTAGTCCTGTACCATCTTCATGGTCATTGGTATTAAATCACTGTAGCTATGTGGTGTTTTGAACAGATTTCAGAATTTCTCATATGTCTCTGAGAAATTACAGAGAGCAATTGTCCGATCATGAGTGGGGACATTTAAAAAAAGTGTTTTGGTCATATTAACAATTTCATTAGCTGATAACGTAGTTGTCACCTACAATTATATAGAAATCACCTTGATCATGTAGAAAATACTGAACCAAGCCCAGCCAAGTCACCTAACTATGAGGTCATGTTATTTTTGAGATAAGTCTTACAGTACTCTTTGGATTGGTGTGTCTTCCATAGCTTCCTGCATCTTATTTTTTTCTGCATCTTTTTTTTATGTTGTGTCAGATGGCCTTTATTTAAAAGTGAGTGCAGTACTGAACATTACAGTAGTGGTCCAAGTTTACACTTGTTTGAAAAGCCATTCCAGAAAGCTGAGCCCTCTATACCACTTGACTGCTAAGTAAAGAGAATTATTTCCTTGTGAGGCAATCATTAGTTAATTATCGTAGAAGCTAGCATAAGAGAGGATGAGTTTCTTTAAAACTGTTTTCTGACCTAATTAAGATAGCTTATGTATATTCAGAAATAATATTTTTAGCTAAATACCCTAGTGTCTTGACCCATCAAGAGAGAAAGGAGTCTAATACAAGAGAGGGGAGGGTGTCTTTTGAAACGGAACGTACTAAAAATAGTATTTTCCCCAAGAGTGCTAGATCACAAAAGCTGTAATGCTACAAGGGAGCCATGTGTGCTGAAGAATAATTGGTTACTTCAGGAATCATCTGAGAAGTAAGAGAATTAAATCTGAAGCATTCTGGATTTGCACCGGTCCTGTTTTATTCTAAACAGATTTTATTAAGACGACCTTTCTTTCTTGCACTTTTTCCTCTCTTCATCTCTTTTCTGATTCAGTTGCTCATGCGAGTGCCCAGGCAACGCATTAAAATTGCTTTTCGTCTCTGGATTCCCATTTTAGTTTTAAGGATAGTAGCTGCTGAGACATGGCCTCAAGCACTTGGCCTGAGTATGCTCAGTTTGGCAAGTATAGTTTCTGACTTTCTTCCTGTAATTTGCTAATTTTGAGAAGTGATAGAGTAGTGTAATTGTTCATTGATCAGGGAAATAACTGCTAATGTGACAATTTCTATAGTTTAAGCAAATTTTGTCACATATTTTATGCAGCATAAGAATTAGGAATGCTTGGGTATTTCTTAGTATCTCATATTATGTCATGTAATAAGTCTCTGAATTTGATAAGTTCCTTAGCTTTTGTGAGTCTTAGTCCTTTGTGTATTGAATGTATTTTAAGACTATATAAGTTAGATAAGAAACCATACATTTTGGGAGGAGAAGGGAAGGTGACTGTTATATCAAGCAGTGAAGAATATTATAAAGCTGCCTTTTATAAGCATTTTAAGCTCAAGCTATTTTTAAGTCAATTTTCTATTTCTGATTTGAATTGGCTGATAAGCTGTGATTTGATTGGTTCACATATTCATTACTAAAGTGTTCATAGATGTGCTGAAATTAATTTAAATTCAACTCTGTAGAAGTAACATCTATTATATGTAACATTTTGTGAAAGTGGAGCAACTTTCTCTGTGTTGGAAATATATCTGGACTTGTTTCAAGATGGTATTTCTCAAAAATGTAAAGAAATATTGCACAGTGACTACTTTAGGCCATAAGGAAGGCTCTTTTCAAGGTTTGGATGGCATGTAGTTTAATTTTGAAATAGACATTTTCTCCTCCTTTCCCTGCACTTTGAACCTCGTTTTGGTCTTTATTGCTCAGTCAAGCTGCTTCAATTAAAGTAATAGTGATAAAATGTTGGACACATAAATCTTTATGAAACATAATTCCAGCCCCTGGAAATCATTATACCACAGAATATCGTCATTCTACCTGATTGCTTGGGAATTGGCATGATGCTCACCTTCAATGCTGAAGCCCTTTCTATGGAAGCAAATGAGCAACTCTTCAAGAAGATCCTTGAAGTGTGGAAAGACATACCATCTTCTGTAGGTATGTATAAAATTTCTTAGTCTTTTAGATGATCCCAGAGCAGCTTTGAAAGAGTAAAAAATATGTCCTAATAAAAAGTTGCTTGTATTATCATCACATTTTCTCAAGGTACGTACTATTAATTTGGGATCCTGCGTACCTGTTCCCTTAGGAAGATAGTGTGTGTGTGTGTGTGTGTGTGTGTGTGTGTGTGTGCGTGTCGTATGCTTAATGAATTCACAGGAATACCACTAAGAAGCTGCTTTTGGTTATCCAATTTGTTGTTCATTTGAAATAGTTATGTAATTGAAACAGGAATGAATTCTGTTCCACAACAATCTATATTTTTAACTCCTTTTGCTTGCAGACTTTACACAGATGTTGAAAATCCTTCTTTCCATCACATTGATTTTTGGGGTTTACACTTATCTTAAGAGACTGCCAAATGGTGATTTAAAAAAGAGCAAAATACTTCTATTTCTCACAGTCAGTAGTGTTCTGTTTAGTGACTGATACGTCTGTGAAGAATCAAATTCAAACCGAATATGTGACATATTAGTTGTCACAAAAATTTCATCATTCCTCATTTAGAAAAAAGATAGATAATGACTGACTAGAATGCCTATTAGATACCACCCAGATGGCAAAGTAAAGATAACTGCCTTTTCTTCTTCATCAGACAAGGACCTTTTTTTTTTTAGTTCCTAACCATGCAGTGTTGCTGAGCTGGGAAATCAGAATAATTCTTGGGTATGTCTCTGAGGCTTGGTAAATATAGGGGTGATTGTAGATAGAGAACAGAATACATATGATAATTAGAAATATTAGAGAAGGCAGAAAGATTTGATAGAGGATAAATATGAAAGGAGGAGGAATTTAATGGAATAAATAAAGGGGTGAGAGAGAGGGAAAGAGAGAGAAAGAAGGAGGAAGAGAAGAAGTATGTCAACAGAGAACCCAGAAACTTATGAAATCTCTGTAAAATTGCTACATGTGGTTCTCATGTGGCTTTAAGGACCAGTTTGAAAGAACCGCCTTTTAATGGTCATTTTTCATTATGGGATAACGGCACTTTGCATTACATCTGCAGAATCCATTCTTTTTGCATACATAGTATTAAGGATTGTCCTGAAAACCTGTTCCATTTCCTCCAAACAGGTAAGAACTCACAGAGGGTTTATAACTGTTTTAAGTGACAGAAGGTAATGCTTACACCATAATTGACAGATCTGGGGCAAAAGGAACTAAAAATAAAGAATTTTTTCTAATCTTTACAGTGGTAGTTTTGTGATCAGCATGTTAATCAGAAATGGGAATAAGGAAATTCAATTCAAATGAGAGGTTGAAGGAATCCCTATATTTATGCCACTAGACGATCATAGGAATCAAAGAGATCTTGAAAAGTCATCTGGCACAGTTCTTGTCATTAGGACATCTTCTGACCTAAAAGAAAAAGCTATTTTAATTTGCTAGAATTTGAAAAACATCTCCCTATATATATATGTAAAATAAATTATAGTACTATAAGAACATGATATTTTTGTTTGCCTATTAAAGATTTTTGAGAATGTACTAAAGATTACAGTATAATACTAATATTACATACATCAATTACTCTATTTTTCTGTCTAAAAAAAACCTTAGCAATTTAAAACTAACCCAGATCCATGTGTCCCCAATCTTAAGTTTTACACTTCCTCAAGCTATAATAAATATTTATAATAATAGGATAATTGCTTTGGATTTCCAAACAAATGTTTAGAGGCACAGCAATCACAGCAAGTATTACTAAGTGTCCAGCCTCAGAAAGCAAGCTGTCCCATACAGCTACTCAGTAGCTAGGTTTAAGTGGTGAATTTATGTGCCAAATTTTTCAGCAGGCTTTAGTTTCAAGACTAAGGTAGAAATTTTGGGATGCTATATCAATTGTGTACTTGAATTCAGCAAGTAGCCTATGCATTAAGCTTAGAAATCTCCGCCCTGTGAGGTTGTTGACAAAAATACCATTTTTAATGAAGTAGTCACATAGGTGAATAAATACAAATCCAGATAGACTGTATCTATTACTTGTTCGCATCACTCAGGCCATTGTGATTTCCCTTGCTTCCTTTATATCTGGGCTGATTTTAAGTCTAATCTGAAATTAAACTTATGAAGTCTTCTTCCAGGAAAGCAATTTTTCTGAATCAAAATGATTGTAACTTAATTACAATTTTGGTATCATTTTCATATGCATCATATTTTGAATTTTAATGTAAAAGGAAGGAGGAGATAGTAAATGCTTCACAAGTTTTAGTTGCAGGATTCAAAATGGTTCATACTATGCCTATGAAGAGTCATTTTTATAAAAGCTTAATAATATCTTCATGAGTCCTTTTATCCATATTTAATGCGTACAAACACAGCCAGATAAATTTTTGTTTAAACAAAGGCATTCTAGAACATTTGAGAAAGATAAGGAAATATATATATATATATATATATATATATATATACACACCCCAAAAAAAACCATTGCTGTCGAGTAGATTCCGATATATATATGTGTATATATGTGTGTGTGTGTATATATATCTCCAAGCCCTGGTGGTGCAGAGGTTAAGTGTTCAGCTGCTAACCAAAAGTTCAGCAGTTCAAATCTACCAGCTGCTCCTTGGAAACCCTATGGGACAGTTCTACTCTGTCCTATAGGGTCACTATGAGTCAGAATTGACTTGACAGCAGTGGGTTTGGTTTTATATATATATTAATTTTTATCAACATTGAACTTCTTCTGTAATGGAAAGTCAAATTAATTCACCGAATTCTGATTTGTTGATATGGGAATGAGGGTGCCTTATTTTGGTGTTTTCCAGACTATTTTAGCTTTAGTCAAAATCTTGATGATGTTTTAAGTACTAGAATTTTGTTTATTTATGGAAATTTGCTTCCCTTTAAAGAATATAAAGAATATCAACTTGAAATTTCAACATTTAACAGTTATGCTTTTCCCTATGCCTGAAAATACCTTACAACACCAGCTGGCTGTATGGCTATTTACATAATGAGGTTTCTGCTTTAAGGTAATTATTATCATCATCTTTATTGTCACAAAGTAATATAAACAGGACCAAAAAGTTAAAATATTATAAAAATTTCCTGAGCAGAAGAAAGCCTTAACGGATTCAAACAAGCTTCAGTTCTCTTTATATAACATCGTAATTTATTGAATTGCATTAGAGTTGCTAACGTCATTCTTGCAGCAAGTCATTTTTCTTAACAGTTTTCATTTTTAAGAGTCAGGTTTCCATGTATATCACTTGAGTACAAATGCAAACCCATATGGAATGCTGTACTTTACCAAGACTAAAATAAAGAATGACTGGGTAGATTTGAATTTCCCTAACTAACCCTTGGCTTTTTCTGTGGTATTGGAGAAGCCAAGAGATCTAGAAATTCTGTGTTGGTCACAATGGTATCATTAGATAGCTGGTTTGAACATCACTCCTGAGCAGCAAAATGACCAAATGACTGACTATAGAAGGAGAAGAAAATGGAGGGATTTTTTTCAACCTAAACTATAACAGTGAGCCTCTTAATAATCAAACATTGACTGTCGTTATAATTTTCTTTCACTGCTGGAAAAATTTTGTGCTTTTATAATTTTTATTGTAGCTTATGAGTGTACACAGAGAACCACAGGATGGGGTCAAAAGGCCATTGAAGTGCGTTCTTTGCAATCAAGGGTTCTGGAAAGTGAGCTGAAGCGCAGGTCAATTAAGAAGCTGAGATTCCTGTGTACCCGAGGGGACAAGGTATAGCTTACATCTCCCAGTTATAACAAAAATAAAGCAAACATTATAAATTAACTAAAGAAAGTTATATCCTTTTCCTTCCAGCCATGAATGTATTTGTGCTATATTTTTCAAATTGACTTACTATTGATAAAAACAATTCAACATTTTACATCAAAATATTGATTTGGTAAATGATAAAATTTGGTTTCAAAAGGAAGCCATTTTTTTAAAAAGTAAAAATTCTGCTCATGTCCTAAGGGAAGCTTAGCTATTATCTTGTTTGGTGTGAAATCCATTATTGTCTTTGATCCATAATCCTTTCTATTTTCATATTAAACTGATATTTTACACAGTATGCTTGAGCAAATCTGCCTTTTAGACCTTTAGATAATAATCTAATAACAGAAAAAGGAAAAAATTATGTGGTAGGCCTTGTGCTAGGTACTTTAAAAAGTTATCTCATTTAATCTTCACAAGTAGATATTACTATGTCCGTTTTGCACCAAAGAAAAATAGAAGTTGAGATTTGGCAATTACTTGGATAATTTTATCAATTTCGATAACCATTTCAGATGGTTTATATTGAAAAGATCATCACATAAAATCATTTTCAGTCTCCACATATTATGAGAAATAAAAGCACAAAGCTAGAATTAGAAAACATTCACATTTAGAAGACACTGCAAAAGGATTCAAGTTAATATCAGAACAACTAGGGTAAAGCAGTGTACATCAAGGAAAGGTGCCGATTTGCAGTGCAAAGGGATGTAATGGAAAGGTCCAGTGTTTGAGATAAGACAGACCTAGGATGCATTCCTGGCTCTGACACCTAACTAGGTGTGAGAAGCTGAAAAGTTTGATTAATCTCTCCCAGCCCTAGTTTCTTCATCTCCAAAATGGGGATATTAATAACTGCTTTGGAGGTCATTGTGAGAATTAATGACAATGTGTACATAGTAAGCATCTCACAGAGTGCCTGGCACATAAAAGGTGGTGAGTCAAGGGTAGCTAGCATATCTTATCATTATCATCATTTTTATGTCACAAACCCTCCTAAGTATAACCATTGTGGATGTTGAAAGCCCCAGTCATGACAAAGAGGCCCCTGTTTGATATTTATGTCCATGTTCTAGTCTGATTTTCTTTATGGTACAAACCACATTTACCCAACATGTCCCTGTCTAAGCCATTGTGTTTAACTCGTATCAACCTATTGATGTTGGTCCATTCCACTGAAAGAGTGAATTGCAAAGTAGAAAATTTCAGTGGCCACTTAACACCAGCAGCAATGGCAAACAGCAGCTAAATAATTTAATTGTTTCCTTATTTTAGAAGAAAAAGAAAAGACAACTTGAGTAAAAGTGGTAGATTATTGAAAAGAAGACAGAAAAAGGGAATTTTTTAACTAAAACTAATCAAAAACTTTAGCAGATGAATGCCACCTACAAGAAACTAACTTTTTTTAAGCCATACAAACTAAAATTATATAGAATACGGTAAGCAGTTATTTTTTAAATCTATGATTTAGACTCCATACTAATTGAAATTCTTATTCTTTTTTAATTTCTTAATATTTTATTGGCAGATGAAGAGGAATTGAAATTATAGTTGCATCATAGTACTTAAAACTTTTGTCTATCGAATATAAGGTTAAAATATATTAAATATCTACTGACGGTGTCTCTTTCTCTCTCTCTCTCTCTCTGTTTTAAAGCTGTTCTTTACCTCTACCCTGCGCAATCGCCACAGCCGGGTTTACTTTATGACCCTCGGAAAACTTGAAGACCTCCAAAGCAATTATGGTGTTTAAAAGATTCCAGTGATTTATTATGATGGCATTTACAAGCATCACAAATATGCAGTTTGCATCTTTAAATTTCCGAGATTAAATGAGCATTCAGTTTTTTTGTTGTTGCTGTTGTTAGGGAAAATTAAATCAGAGAATTAACTTTTAATGTAGCACAGAATAGTTTTAATGAGAAATGCAGCTTTATATAAAATTAACTATAGCAAGCTCTATGTACTCCAGTGGTGTACAATGTCTTTTGCACAAACTTTGTAACTTTTGTTACTGTGAATTCAAACATTACTCTTTGGACAGTTTGGACAGTATCTCTATCCAGATTTTACAACATGGAGTCAAGAAACCTGTTATGAGTTAGAGTCCAGGTGGTTTTCAGAAGAATTGGCCCTGACTAAAAATTTTCAAGAAAAGAAAATCAGCAACAAACCATGTGTGATTGGTCCAAAGTCATACATAGAATCAAAAGTTAGATCATGAACTGAAAATAGCAAGGACTATGCTGTAGAGCAGACTGATGTCTGCCTGGTTCATACCTAGAGATGCTACAGTGAAAACAGGAAAAAAACAAACATTTGCCATGAAGTCGAATCCAACTCCTGGCAACCCCATATTGTCAGAGTAGAACTATACTCCATAGGGTTTTCAAGGGCTCATTTTTCAGAAGTAGATTGTCAGGCCTTTCTTCCCGGGCACCTCTGGGTGGACTTGTACTTCTAACCTTTCAGTTAGCAATCGAGCACTTAACTGTTAGTGCCATCCAGGGATGCCCGATAAAGGGAGAAGAGCCACCCATTTCCTCACTGATTGTTTGAAGGACCTCCATAACGGTTAAGCCCACAGAGACCAGTTGTGTGCTTTTCACCCCATATTAAGCTAGTTTTCTCCTGATAAGAAGAAAACCTCAGATACTTGGTTTCTCTCAGAACCCCAAGAGGTGCAATAGCTGTTTTTACAAACCACCAAATAATACACTTGCAAGCCTGAATACAGGACTGATCTCCTATACGCATGTACTGTAGAATGAGTTTTTTGTTTTTTTCTTTTTCTTTTTAATCCTTTAAAGTAGGCGTCAACTCGTCCTACAAGGATGGATTGGATTCTTGTCTGGCCAACAGTGTGACCATAAGATAGCATCAGATATTTTCCCACCCCTATATTAAACTATATAAAATTGCCCTCTGGTTATTAAACGAAAACTAGAAAGCATAACAGCAAAAAAACTTTGCTAATACTCGTCTTTTTTGTGATTCTGTGAAATCAAAACTTAATCTGAAAACATTTCAGTGATAAGTTCATATGTAGAGACAGGTTAAAAAACTTCAAAGATTTTGTAAAAAAAAAAAGTAATAATCTCATCACATATCTGAGGCCACAAAATTAGACTGATTATTGAAAATCATATTAGTCCGTCATCTAAATATCTTATAGACACCACAGATAGGTGATGTTGGTCACCTGTGGTGATTTCTACCTGGTAAAAAGTATAATTTCTGCATATTCATCCTCAATACCATGGTTGGTTCTGGGGCAGTAGAGAGGCAGCAGAACTACCACAAAGTATACCTCAGTATAATTCCTCTAGTTCTGCTTCTAAAATTGGAAGACAGTGCTAGTGGGATAATAATTTCAAACTACCTGGTTAACCAAAATACAAAAGCAGCTGACTATGTGTGATTTCAGGACAGTACATAATTTCTGGCACCCTTGGTGCCAGAAATGAAGATTTGGATTTTCCTAACAACTTATATCAAGAGTGTCGTAGCTCAATATTGAGAATTTAGGAGAACCTGAATCCATGAATTAAAGAAATAAATGTGACTCACATTTCTGTTACTGTGACACAATAATGTGACCCTAAAACTGGCTTACCCTTGAGTGTTTACAACTCGAATGACTTTTTAAATACAGTAATTTAAAAAGAAAACAAACTTTTATGTCAAATTATTTCCTTAGAAATAATCTGCATTACTATAAATTTGTACACCAAAAAGGCCATGGGGAACTTTGTGCAAGTACCTCATCGCTGAGAAAATGGAGCTTGCTATGTTTGAATTTCAGAAATTGTTCTCATATAAGTAGTGTAGAATCAAGTCTTTTAAAAATTCATTTTTTTCTTCATAATAGTTACTCAAAGTTAAGGTTCAAAATTAAGTCTTATATTAAAATCATATTGTTAAGGGAAGTAACTATTTTAGTAAATCAACTCCCATTGTACTCTGTGGCTGTTATTCCAGTTAACATTGGACATTTTTAACTGAATCTACAAAGATGTCCCAAAGTAACCAAGCAAGAGAGATTGCAGATTCGTAACTGAGCTTTAAAGGATAAGGTGTTAATGAAGAAAGGAAGCTGGGCACATATCAAGAAGGATGGTTGTAAGGTAGGATGTCCAAACAGCTAAAAACCAGTTGCCTTCAAGTCGATTTCAACTCATGGCAACCCCACGTGTGTCAGAGTAGAAGTGTGCCCGTAGGATTTTCAGTGACTGATTTTTTGGAAGTAGATTGCCAGGCCTCTCTTCTGAGACACCTCTGGGTGGACTTGAACCTCTAAGCTTCCAGTTAGCAGCTGAGTGCATTAACCACTTTCACCACCCAGGGTAATAGATTTAATCACAAATATTCATCTGGAGCCTTTAGATCCTTTGCCAACTGAAACTCCAAAGTGAAGGGACAATGACAGTGCATAGTCAGTGTACTTTGTATCTGAAGAAATTATATCTACACCCCACCTCGTAGCAATAGCACTTGGAAGCCCCAGCCCATCACAGAAGCATGGACAGGGGGCCCTGGCAAGCCAATTTTCTAGTCCTGCGATTTGAAGCATGAAAGGTTTGACTGGTTATGAGCAGCGCTGGGGACAGTACTATAGTCTTATTTTAGTGCAATTTAATTTTTTTCACCAAAGCCCTTTTCCAAAATAAATGGCATTATTGAAAATTAGAAAATGATAGGTGAAAAGGGGTGATAAGAAAATTTCTGAGTGATTACATCTGTTGAAGTAAGATCCTCAGTGAAAGCAGAAAGAAGAGGGGGATAATCATTATTAAGACTGTAAAATAGATGCAGCAGAATCACACATATGCATGCTTACAAAACATTAGAATGCATAGATTTTGATATTTTCAGTGCTACCAGTGTCTAGATAAATTAATCACTATTTTCTGCCAAGGTTCACTTAATTGAAACAGTATGCATAAAATGAGGAATAATGCCACATGCATTCAATGGGATCATTTAAGTACTCTTTTCAATTAGTTTTGAGAAATGTGCCTATTTAAATCTGCTCTAACTTAAAAAATATATTGAAATAATCTTTGAGACTGCTAATTGTTTTATCAGAAAATCTGCAATGAATCAGTGTTTATCCTGTAAAAATAAAAATTATTAAAATGATTGATCTCATTATTAAAATATACTTGCCTAGTGTCTCAAAATTCATTTATTTAATGTAATAATGCGCTGATGGGAAGGTGTTAGGGGTTCTGCCTGTTCTTACCATTAGGAGTTCTGGCCAAGGAGGGGGGTCTGTTAATCCGATTAGAACTTCCTGGCTACAATGGTGGAATAAGAAACAGAGGTACAGTCTCACACAGTATGGATAAAGCCCAAACAAATAGAAATGGTGCCTGCCTTCCCACCCACCCCAGTATCCAGAAGTCCAGCGGAGAAGAAACAGAGACGGAACCCTATCAGAGAGAGGACTAAAGATTTATAGTTTCTTAGCATTCATGAAAGGATTTAGGGCAGGCTGATGGTGGAAAACGGAAGATAGAGTAATTATGGCAACCTGCACGTTATCAGGAAAACTAAGCCCTTCCTTGGTGGCCAGAAAAGCAACAGCAATTCTCTCAGCAGGTCTCCGCAGTTTTGCATTAGGGGCAGAGTTCCACGCACATCCTATTGTCTCTGGTCGTTCTGGAGAGAGGTTTATCAAGCCCTCCATTTAGGGCCAGCTGGGTGTGGTCCTAATTTGTCAGTTGTGGCCAGGGATTCAACAGCTTGGGTACCCAGACACATCAAATACGCGCAGGCTTTTAGAGGTTCAAAATGTTTTATTACAAATTGACCCAGCTTTACATATAGGGTCCACAGACATCAACTACTTTAAGGGACAGTGTCGTGAGCCAAGGAAGAGTATCATAACAAATTGGAATTGCCAAGTGAAGCCCCAAGGCTGAGAGAGGGCATTATCCTAGGAAAAATTTACCAAAGCGTGGGGACAGGGTAGGTCATGAGTAGAAATCACTATTAGTAACTTCTCACTCACCAGGGGAGCAGTGGGTTTAAGGACCTCCATGTTGCAAGTCTATTGACAATATTTTAACAGCACTGTGATTTCCATTCCAAGAGTACTTTTTATTTATAAGCTCTTTGCCCTCAATTAAGAATACTCAGATTCCTGAAGATACTAAAGCCAGTGAATGTGGCCACTCAATTTATAAAACTGAAGCAGCTAAGAAATTAAAGCCTAAGCAGGTTTCAGAACGCGTTGCCACGTTTTATATCTTATTGTTCACAACCATGTCAACTGATTCAAAAAGTAATCACCAGAATAGTTCCAGAGGGAGTTAAAAATGGATTTGTATTTTCAGAAGCTAGTCCACAGCCAAGTTTGTAGACAAATACCAAATCGGGTTTGGGATTAACTCTTTTTTATACCTTTACCATCCCACGTGTCCAAGTGCCTAGTTTGGTGCTTCATATACAACAAAGTTTCAATAAACACACAAGTTAAAAGGGAAAAATGGACCTTTTTTTTTTGCCTGGATCTTCCTAGGTGATATTTACAAATCCACCAGACACTCCTTGGAAACCCTATGGGGCAGTTCTCCTCTGTCCTGTAGGGTCTCTATGAGTCGAAATCGACTCAATGGCTGTGGGTTTGGTTTTTTGGTTTGGGGTAATTTCCAGTCATCTCACTCCACAAACCTGAAATGAAGTCAAGAATAAGTCAATATAAAAAGTCTGGCTGTATTATTATTTTTATCTTTAAAAGCAACACATTAGGGGCCACTGTACCCCTTTGGCGCAGTGTTTAAGAGCTATGGCTGCTAACCAAAAGGTCAGCAGTTCAAATCCACCAGCCGCTCCTTGGAAACCGTATGGGGCAGTTCTACTCTGTCCTATAGGGTCACTATGAGTCAGAATCAACTCGACAGCAGTGAGTTTGGTTTTGGTTTTATACTCCCTTAGTAATTAATTACTCAAGGCTCATGAGTAATGGCAAATGTCTAAAAACATAAAAACAGTACGAAAAAATGAAAGATTAAGCCATTCAACTGGTTGTTTTGCACACACAAAAACTTGGTTTGAATGTGTTTCTGTTTCACAAGATAGAGTCTTATGTTGTAGCATCTTGAGACTTATTTAAAGGTCTTCAAAGCTCGTCAGTATGACACTTTTTCATTCAAAAATGTTTAAAATTTTTCCATAAGCAAATACAAGATATCAGATCTCAGGCATTCCCTAAAAACACTTTCTGAGCAGATGAAATAGAGTCTGTCTGCAGGTGGGTAAGTGTCCATTAAAATGCATGTCACATGGGCCCACCTATCCAGAAGTCTAAAAAGCGAGCATGCAGCACCATGAAGTTGAGTCTATAACAGTTGAAATAGAAATTAATAGAATGAAATTCAAAGAAAATTGGATTACACAAAAAGTAAAAGCACAAGTAAAATTATAGGACTAGCTGGGAAAATACGGGCATCATTTAACAAAGTAAAATATGTGAATTTTACTCCATGAACTTGAATGTACAAAACACACACACACACACAATACATACACACACAAAAACTGAGTTATTTGAACTCTCACTTCCAGCCTACCAAGCTGAAAAGAAATTTAAACATTATGTGAGCTTTCCTCATTCATACATTAGAGTTGTACAAAGGTGCCAGGCATCTCTTAAAGATCAAAAAATTCAGAGGTACCTCATTAGTCCACACAGATATGTTCCTTGTTCACCTAGTCTCTTGCAGTGGCTCTGGGGCTGCTGTGTCGTGTGTGGCCATGGAAATCCTTGTCAAGGCAGAGAGCCAAGACACTTAGGGAGTCATATCCACTGTGTTCCTACTACCTCCCTGGGTGCTGGCTAGGCATGAGTCCCTGCTGCTTTAGAAACCACAGTTCCTCCTATCCTTTCTCATTCTTGGGGAATCTCCCTCTCTCCCCTCAGCTAGTACTTCTGTCCCCCAACCCCCACCTCATCTCAGATAAAAGGAACTTACCTCTTTTGCTTCCCTTTTTGAGAATGACCTAACAAAATTGTATGAAAGAGCTTAGGCTTTAAAAAAGTCTAGCAAGAGGTTTTCTGGCAATTTTTTGCTTTCGATTCTGCTGCACAAACCCCATTTCTGAGAAAAGGAACCATCCTTGAACTGGTGCAGGGGAAATTCAATGAGAACAAAATATAAATTAAGCCCACAATTAATTACTGTGTCACCCACATACGAAAAATTTGCAACTTAAGTGGTAATCAAAGAAGTGCAAATTTTTAAAAATTAGGATATTATTGCTATTGGTAAGGAAGGCCAGAAATTTTTAATCATCTCTAATCACCCCATCTACAGTCCTCTGCCTAGTACTCTAATCCCTTCTTCTGTGCCTTGTTGCAGCTTCCAAACAATTGTCCCTTCTAGGTTGTTGTTCTTCCTTTCTCCCTGAAATCTCTCACAGTTAAATCTCCTGCTATCAGACAATACTACCCATTACCTCTCTTTGTGAAGGGTAGCACAACCCTAAAGCACTCTTCTGCTAACTAAAAGGCTGGCAATTCAAGCCCACACAGCAGCTCCTTGGGAGAATGACTTGCCTTTCTGTTCCTGTAAAGATTACAGCCAAGAAAACCCTATGGGAGGAAACCAAAGACTCAAGGAAGAAACTAGTCTACAGACAAATAGTCTACACATAACACGGCCTCATCTGCCCTGAAACCAGAAGAACTAGATGGTGCCTGGCTAACACTACCGACCATTCTAATCAGGGCCACAGTAGATGGGCCCTGATAGAATGGGAGAAAAATGTGTAACAGGACCTCAAATTTCTAAAAAAACAAAAAACAACCAGACCTACTGGACTGGTTGAGACTGAAGGACACCCCGAGAGCAGTGCCCTGAGATACTCTTCAAAGCTTGAACCAAATCTAACCCCTGAGGTCACCTAGTAGCTAAATAACAAATTGGCTAAAAAAATAAGGACTATCACCCGTAAGTATGGTGCTTCTTTAAAAAAATCACCTATATGAGACCAAACAGTCAACAATTACTTTAAAACAAAGATGAGAATGTAAGGGGGCAGGGAAACTAGATTAATGGAAACGGAACCACCAGAGTGGAAATAATGAGAATATTCATGCATTATGAAAAATGTAACCAATGTCACTGAACAACTTGTGTAGAAATTGTTGAATGGGAACCTAAACTGCTGTGTAAACCCTCACCAAAAATACAATAAAATATTAAAAAGCAAAACAAAACTTATGGGACAGTTTTACTCTGTCACATGGAGCACCATGAGTCAGTTCTACTCTGTCATGTGGGGTCGCCATGAGTCAAATATCGACTTAACAGCACCTAACGACAATTACAACCCCTCTTTGTTGCAGTCATGTATAGACTTCAACATTATTTCTCCTTATTACTTAAAGATTCTAGCACTGGCTATCTGCTATTTCCTCTAAAACTACGTCTGCTATAATTCTTGATAATGTTAATATCAACTTAAATGATTCTGCCAATATCTTTGCTTCTGAAATCTATGACTCCCTATCCAATAAGCTTGACCATATTATCTCAGTCACCTGTTCCCACAGTAATACCCTCTAGGCCACATCATTACTAATAACTATACTTTCTTCACAAGATCACTTTCTAGTGTCTCACTGTCTTCATTTTTCCAAATGATTCCCCCTATTACTAGACTCTGAAAAGTATTTGACCCCATATGGACCCACACTCCATTGATCCTAATGCCTTCTTACTCCTCTTCACCCTTGCCCAAATAGGCTGTTAATCCCTTGCTTACTCAGCTAGGATTCCATGCCATATCAACATAATCACTCCTTTGCATGTGCCTTTAACTCCATTGCTTGGAAAAACCACAACTTTCCTTGAGTGGAACTCTGTCTCCTCCAAACCCACATCAGCGCAGCCCACTGTGGCTATAGAAAACACACAACTGTGCTAACTAGACTCATTTTAAATTTATGAATGAAAGTCACAGTGGATTGGCAATGCCATCCAGCAACCTATACTACATTCCCCTAGTCCACTCATTCACCCACCCTCCTAGATGAAAATTTTATACTTTCTCTTCTGTCCTCATTCCTCCAAAACTCCCTCTCTCATTCTCATTCTCCTCCAAAACTCTCTCCCTCATTCTCACCTAATAACCTTCAGTCCTACTTCATTGAGAAAAAGACTTTATTATTATTATAGCTATTTTACTGAGTGTGAAGTGGTATTTCATTGTAGTTTTCATTTGCATTTCCCTAAAGACAAATGATGTTAAGCATCTTTTCATGTGCTTGTTGGCCATTTTTTATATCTTCTTTAGAGAAATGTCTATTCAAATCTTTTGCCTGATTTTTAGCTGGATTATTTATCTTTTTTTTTTTTTAATGTGCTTTAGGTGAAAGTTTACAGCTCATTCAAATTTTAAAAAATCTTAAAAAGCCAGGACTTGTTGTTGTTGGGAGTTCTTTTATTACCTCTTCAATCTCTTCTTTTCTTATGTGTCTGTTTAGTTTTTGTACCTCAGTTTGTGTTAGTTTAGGTAGGTAGTGTGTTTCTAGAAATTTGTCCATTTCCTCTAGGTTTTCAAATTCGATGGAGTACAATTTTTCATAGTATTATGTTATGATCCTTTTTATTTATTTGGTCTGTTGTGATATCACCCATCTCTTTTCTTATTCGGGTGATTTGCTCCTTATCCTGTTTTTCTTTTGTCAGTTTGGCCAATGGTTTGTCGATTTTGTTGATTTTTTCGAAGCACCAGCTTTTGAGCTTGTTGACTCTTTCAATTGGTTTTCTATTCTCTGTTTCATTTATTTCTGCTCTAATCTTTATTATTCCTTTATTCTGATGCCTAAGGGCTTCTTTTGCTGCTGTCTTTCCATCTGTTAGGGTTGTAGAGTTAATGTTTTAATTTTGGCCTTTTCTTCTTTTTGAATGTGTGTGTTTATTGCTATAACTTGACCTACAAGCACTGCTTTTGCTGTGTCCCAAAGGTTTTGGTGAGATGTGTTTTCATTCTCATTTCATTCTATGATTTTTTTTATTCCATCCTCGCTTAATTTTCTTTGCTGAGTTCATTTTGTTTATGTATTTTCTTTTCATCCCTTTCATTATTGTTGGTTTTGTGTTTGCTGAGTCTTATGTTTTTCTTTTTTTATTTTGATGGGTAAGTTAGCTTCCTTTGTGGTTACCTTGAAATTTACCTTTATTTTTTTAAGTTTAAACCAGTCTTTTATTTCTTGATATTGTCTTAACTTCCTCTCCATATGGAAGTTGTATGACTACAGCATTTATTCCTTCTTTTCTGTTTTGATGTTGTCATCATTTACGTATTGACATCACTGGTTTCCTATTTTCTGTCTTTAGCTTTGATTTGTTTTTATGAATCCTTGTCTGGGTTGATAGCTGGTTGATCTGCCCTGTGTCCTAATTTTGGATTGTTGTCTGATGTTGTTGGTTCTCTAACCAGAGGACTTCTTTCATTATTGCTTGTAATTTTGGTCTGGTTTTTACAAATTCCTTTAATTTCTGTTTACCTGGAAATGACACAATTTTAACATCGTATTTGAGAGACAATTTTGCTGGATATATAATTCTTAGCTGGCAATTTTTTTTCTTTCAAGGCTTTATATACATCAGCCTATTGCCTTTCTGCCTGCATGGTTTCTGCTGTGTAATCTGAGCTTAGTCTTATTGCTTCTCCTTTGTAGGTGACTTTTCATTTATCCCTAGATACTCTCAAGATTCTTTCTTTGTCTTTGGTTTTGGAAAATTTGATTATGATATGTCTTGGTGACTTTATTTTGGTGTCTATCCTGTATGGAGTTCGTTGAGTTTCTTGGATAGATATCTTTTTGTCTTTCATTATATTAGGGAAATTTTCTGCCAGGAAATCTTCAACAATTCTCTCTATGTTTTCTGTTAACCCCCCCCCCCCATTCTGGTACTCTGATCATTCATAGGTTTTTCCTCTTGATAGCATTCCACGTAATTCTTAGGCTTTCTTCATTATTTTTTATTCTTTTTTCTGATTTTTCCTCAAACAAATTGGTGTCAAGGGATTTAGCTTCAATCTCACTGATTCTGACTTCCATTGTCTCAATTCTCCTCCTATGACTTTCTATTGAGTTGTCTAATTATGAAATTTTATTGTTAATCTTTTGAATTTCTAGTTGCTGTCTCTGTATGGTTTCTAGTAGCTTGTTTATTCTGTCGTTTTGTTGTTGTATTGTTTTCCTGAATTCTATTGCTTTGTCTGTGTGTTCCTTGGTTTGGTCTGAGTTTTGCCTGATCTCCTGCCTGATCTCTTGGAGAGCTCTGTATATTAGTCTTTTGAATTCTTTATCAGGTAGTTCCTTTGCTTTATCTTCCTCCTGAAGGTTTTCTGGTTCTTTGTTTTGGTCACTTGATGGGTCCATCTTGACCTGCTTCTTTATGTGATTTGATATTGACTGTCATCTGTTAGTTACCAATATGTTATTATATTTAGTTATCTTATTTCTGTTTACTGCATCCTGTATTTTTGTTTTGTTTTGATATATCCAAATAGGCTGGGCATGTGTACTACTTTGGTTGTTGGCATCATTGAAGCTCTCACCTCTTTTCTCCAGGTGGTCAGAGTAGCTACTGGGTGTGTGAGCCTGGGAATCTGTTCATTGTTCTTGTGGGGGTGTGGTTGTTCAGGGCTCAGGTGTCCTGGATGGATGGCATGTCCCTGTCCTCTAGAGTGCACAGTAAGGGGATAGTGCAGCCAGTCTTTGGGCACTTGGTCCCATTGGCTAGAGGGATTAGGAGGCACCACTAATTCTCAAGCCCCTTTCATAGGCAGCTAGATGGCGTGAGTGGTACCACTGGCCCTTGAGCCCCCGGTGTGGGTGGGTGAGGCCCCTTCTTAGGGTAAAATGTCACAAATCTGCAGCTCCTACTTGGCTGCTGCAGATGAAAATGGGCTTCAGGTGGATGCCCTGATCATTTTATGTTAATGAGGGCATGCAGTGCTGCAGTGGCCTGCAAGGCACTGGGGTGGGGGTTAAGAGGGGATGAAGGGCACTGCAAGTCTGTGAACCCCCTACACCAGTGGCTGGGCAAAGTTGCAGGCACCTCTGGACCTGCTGTGAGTTCCCGGCTTAGGGGGCTTGGCGTTGTTGAATGCCACAGGACTGGTGATGGAGCAGGGTGTGGGGTGGATGAGGGGAAGGGACTGCACCTTGGCGATGGAGCTCTGGTTGGGGGAGGTGTTTTGGTGCCAATGTACATGGTGGGTTGGGGGTTTGCACGTAACTTTTGTAGGTCTGGTGTCACTCCTGTTTGGTTCTGGAGTTGTATGCAGACTTGCTTCTTCTTGGCTGCACCAGATGGGGTGGGTTTTGGCTTGGGGTGTTGCTGCTTGTCTAAGCCTGTGTGCACTGCGCAGACTCAGCTAGCAGGACACCAGTGATCCATAGTTCCCCATTTCCACTGTTTTTGAATTGTCTCACCTTCCACCTGCCACTCAGTCCAATTTTTCAGCTTTATCTTTGATGATTAGGGTTCCTAGATTGTCATATGTATTCGATTCATTTGTTTTTTTCAGGTCTTTGTTGTAAGAGGGATGACAGGAAGTGTCTGACTATTCCACCATTTTGGCCTCACCTCTATTTATCTTTTTATTATTTAGTTGTAAGAGTTTTTTATATATTCTAGATACAAGTGTCTTATCAGATATATTATTTGCAAATATTTTCTCCCTTCTGTGGTTTTTTTTCACTTTCTTGATGGTATAATTTGCATGGCACAAGTTTTTAATTTTGATGAAGTCTAAAATATCTGTTTTTTCTTAAGTTGCTTGTACTATTAGTGTAATACCTAAGAAATCATTATCTAACCCAAGGTCACAAAAATTTACACTTGGATTTTATTCTAAGACTTTCATAGTTTTAGCTCTAACATTAGGTCTTTGATCCATTCTGAGTTAAATTTTGTATGTGGTGTGACATATAGGTCCAAGTTCATTGTTTTGCATGTGGATATCAAGTTGTCCTGGCACCATTTGTTGAAAAGACTATTTTTCCCAATTGAATTATCTTGTTACACATGTTGAATTTCAATTGACAAACTTATGGATTTAGGTCTGCCATTTTACTACACCCACTGCTCACTTATTGACATGGTTAGGTACCAAAGACCAGGTTGTTATGTGAAAATCAACATTATGCGAAAATGGAGGATGACCACATCAGACCACAAAATGGAGGATTACTATATCATTACATAACTGCCAAATTACATCATTGTATAACTACCAAACCACCAAGAATCATGGGCCAGGCAAGTTGACACATAACTATGATCATCACAAACAGCGTTACTCTTGCCTCACATTTCGGTGTTCATTACTGCAAGATGTACGTCGTTAATGAGCAAAATAGTTAGTAGATTTTTTACTATTGTTGTAAATTCGAAATGTCAGATAATGAGATAGTTGATAAGTAAGGAGTGGCTGTATTTTTTTCTATATGTCATTTTTTTTGTTTTTCCATTAATGCTGTCTTTTGTGTTAAATAGATATTTTCTACTGGACCATTTTAATTTCCTGCTCATTTCCTTTACTATATATTTTCTTAGTTATTTTACTAATGGTTGCCCTAGGGATTGTAATTAATATCTCAATTTATAATAATCTAGTTCCAATCAATCTAACTTAATTTCTATAGTATACAAAAACTTTGCTCCTATATAGCTGTATTCCCTCTTCCTTCCTTTGTGCTTTTATTTTCATACAAATACATCTTTATACACTGTATGCTTGTCAACACAAGTTTATAGCTAATTATTGGTGCAGTAGACTTTTAAATCCGATAAAACCAAAAAAAAAAAACACACACAAAAAACCAAACCCATCGCCATCGAGTCTATTCTGACTCATAGCAACCGTATAGGGGTAGAACTGCACCATAGGGTTTCCAAAGAGCCCCCGGTGGATTCGAACTGCCGACCTTTGGGATAGCAGCCAAACTCTTAACCACTACATTACCAGGGTTTCAAGCAGATAGGAAAAAAAAAGAGCTACAAACAAAAAATACATTTATACTGTTTTATATTTACCTATGTAGTTACCTTAACCAGTGCTCCCAGTGCTCTTTATTTCTTCATGTAGATTCAAGTTACTCTCTAGTGTCCTCTCATATCAGTCTGGAAGACTCTCTTTAATATTTCCTGTAGGACCGCAATGAACTTTCTCAGTATTTTTTTTTAATCTAAGAATGTCTTAATTTTACCTTTATTTTTGAAAAATAGTTTGCTGGATATAAATTCTTGGTTTACTGTCTTTTTCTTTCAGCACTATGAGTATATCAACTCACTTCCTTGTGGCCTCCATGGTTTATGTTGAGAAATCAGCTGTTAATTTAATTGAGGATCCGTTGTACATGATGAGTCATTTCTCTCTTGCTGCTTCCAAAATTTTACCTTTGTCTGTCTTTCCGCAATTTAATTTTGATGTGTCTACGTATGGTTCTCTTAGAGTTTCTTGAATGAGTTGATTAATGTGTTTCACCAAATATGAGGAATTTTCAGCTGTTATTTCTTCAAATATTCTTTTTTGCCCCTTTCTTCTCTCATTTGATGAGAAATTATAGGGTACTTGCCTTCACAAATATTAAACTATATAATAAACTTTAGCAGTTTTACAAGTCCTATGATACATTCTGTTGAGGATTATATGAGAGTATCTGTTGTTTCACATGCTTGGCAACACTTTTGTATTGTCAGATGCTTATTTGTCACCAGACTGATGGTGTGTTTGAATATTTTATTGTGGCTTTATTTTGAATTTACAGTACTATTAATGAAGGTTAATTTATATTCAAAATAAATATCTACTCCAATGAGAATAAATTTCTATTCCTTCTATGAAGACAAAAGACCCATATAATCATCCTGACACCAATGTTTTGAAACTTCAAATTTGTTGTTACTGCTGTTGTTTTAAAAAGCCAATATTTATTTACATTTACAAATATGTTTACCAATTTCTTGGCTCACTATTCCTTGTTATCTCTCAGTCCTTCCTTCTTGGTTCATTTCTCTTCTGCTTAAAAAGTACAACCTTTAAAAGTTCCTTTAGTGTGGGGTTGTTGGGGGTAACATTTTTGTTCGTCTAGAAATGTCTTTTTTTTACCTTAATAATTTAGTTGGATATAAAATTCTAGATTCATAGTTATTTTCTCTCAGCATTGTGAAAATATCTCTCCTTTGTTTTCAGACTATTTTTTGAAGATTTTATTCAAGTCTTTATTTAATGAGGAAACCAGTAAGTTGTTAAAACTGGTCCAAATGAGAATTAGGCTTACAAAGATTTACATTCTCTACAGCTAAAAATTCTTTTGTATTGCTGTTAACAGGAATGATTTGCATTGCTATAGACAGAAAGCATTTGCATTACTCTCAATTTTCTACTCTCAAAGAGTTGTAAATTAGCTTCTTGTTGTTGTGTGCTGTCAAGTAGATTCCAACTCATTAAAAAAACCCATTGTAGTCAAGTCGATTCTGATTCATACCGACCCTACAGGACAGAGTAGAAGTGCCCCATAGGGTTTCCAAGGAGTGCCTGGTGAGTTCGAACTGCTGACCTTTTGGTTAGCAGCTGTAGCTCTTAACCACTATACCACCAGGGTTTCCTCTGAGTCATAGTGATCCTATAAAATAGCTTAGTCAATAGCAATTCAATTTTAGAATCAAATGACCCCCAGAGCGTACATTAGACAACACTCAGCACTGTAATAAAAGGTAGAGCAGTGGTTAAGTGCTCAACTGCTAGCTGAAAGGTCAGCGGTTTGAACTCACCAGCTACTCTGTGGGAAGAAGTGGAAGTCTCCTTCCATAAAGATTACAGCATTGGAAACCCTACGGGGCAGTTCTATTCTGTCCTATAGGGTCGCTATGAGTCAGAATCGACTGTATGGTGATGGGTTTTGGGTTTTTAATAAAAGGATCAAGTAAATTTTTTGTCTATTTCCAAGTATTGGACAATTTTTCCTGACAGTCTCCCCTTTCTGATCATAAATAATCTCTAAAAATAAGTCTTGATCACAAAAAGGCTGATCTCACTATCAGCTTGATTTGTTTACGCATATGCAGCAAGAATGCAGCAAGGTTGTTAATTATCCATATAGACATTCTTTAATTTTCTTCAATAATCTAGGAAATTGCTTCCTTTCTGAAAGTTTTATAAGAATTTTTGGATTGAATTTGTGAAGGTGTCTACTATTTGCTATTCTGAAGTTAGGAAATCAAGCTCAAGAAACTCCACCAAATTTAATCTGCAGTACTTATAAATGTGGGTTAATTCTTATCTTCTTGAGGTCTCTGATATTTGTTAGCATTCCTTGTCTGCTAGAAAATGATTTTCCTTATCACCAGTGAGGCTGGGACCTTAGGCGCCAGGTACCAGGTTAGGTACCTGTCTGGGTAGACTTTGTAGGCTTATGTTCCTTATATAAAGTCAAGTTTTGTTCACTAACAGTGAACTTGTCATACCCAATTAAATGAGAATTATTTTAAAATATAACCTCGGTTACACAATCATATCATTCAATTATAGCCCAAGAAAAAGGAGGGTGTATTTTTATTGAACATACGCAAATAACTATATTTCCATGAGAAGTAGAGACACAGTGAATATTTCTGAATTTGAGATGAGAGGGGTGTAAGAATAAGGTACCATTTAAAATGTTTCATTTATGTTTACAAAAGCATAGTCTACTAACTTGATGGTTACTGATAGCTTAAAAAGAAAGAGAAATTCTTCCTCTAGATTATATATATGTTATAAATATATTATATGTATATACATAAATAGAACATTAAAACATTAGAATATATATTCATAGAACATTAATAATAATACCAATAATTTTCCAAGCAAAATTCAGAATTTAAATTTCCTCATAAATTCATTTGCTCCTATGTAATTAATTCTTGCTCCATTGGATCTTGAATTATCAGTCTGCTTTCATGAAGTATGTTTATTTCTGGACTGAAAAGAGTCCTTGAAATCCTAACTCAATACACTGGTGCAGTCTGAAAGTTTTCAGCTTGGAAGTCTTTACCCAAGAGTTTATTCTCTGAAGTATCAACAATTCAGAGTACCCGATGTAGGTCTTTCCATGAGGCTCTGGGACTATTTTTTCTTCAAGGCACATATCCTAGCAAATAGCATATAGCAACAATTTCAGGCAAGCAACTGAAAACAGAAAATTATTTGATAATGAGACTGAGAGCCTGTGCTTAATTTATTACAGTCACCAATATCAGAATGGAGGAGAATAAAATCTCTACTGGGGTATAGTTCATAACTATTTCATAAGGGTTTGATCAGTGTTTCCCCTGAGGATAAGAACCAGGGCTTCGAACTGCTTCATTCCAGTTTGAACTCCTGCTGAGAATTTGCATTTCTAACAAGATCCCAGGAAGTTATACATAAGAATCACCCTGGGATCTTGTTAAAATGTAGATTGTGCTTCAGTATATCTGGGGTGGAAATGCAAATTCTCAGCAGGGGTTCAAACTGAAATGAACCAGTTCAAAGCCCTAGTAAGAACATTTTATGGACAGTACAGGTATCACAATCTCAAAGGCTTTCCCATAAAATGTATCATTTCTGAAATATTTATATTAATAACATTTTGCTTGTATCAAACTTAACCTAGAGAAGGCTGAGTTTCTCATCTAATTTGGCACCTTTTTCCATGAAGCTTTTACAATGATGTTAAACTAATTAAGAATATGGAATAGCAGTTCTCTTTTAATAAGGTGAAAGAAGAAAATCTTTGTGATTTTCCACAAGCTCTCTGGGAAATTTCAAAGATAGTTTTAGTTGTAAAAGATATCCTGAGATTTTTATTTAATTTTTCTAAATTTAGTATCTGATTTTGAGAACCAAAATCAAGAGAAGTTATCAAAGGAGATCCAGTCACTTGATTAAGAGAGAATGATGGGTACCTGAGAAATAATCATTGGTTATCTGTTTAATCAAAGTGACAATAAAATCTTTTAAAATAAAGAATAAAGGACGTAATGAACAGAACCTTAGCTCTTTCACAAGTGAGGGACATTTGCTCATTTTTTTTAAATAATCTAGGACCTGATAAAGTTAACATAACATACAGAAAATTATTCTAGTAAGATACAGACTCTCTGCTATCCACATAGACTACACTGAAAGTAAGAAATAACAATTTACTATCCCTTCATAATCTCTCTAAGACAAATTTATCACTTTAACAGAGAGAAAGCCAAATTCTGGTTTTCCATTAATATAATACGTGGCAAGAAAGGATTCACAAACTCCTTTTAAAAAATAATTATTTTGTAAATGAGAGGACTTTGCCAGGATTGAAACATATTTCATAACTTCTTTTCAGACTCAGGTATTATAAATCAAAGCAAACAAAATTCATTGCCCTAAAACCCTCTAGAAATTGCTATACACATTCAAGTTTTGTCCTTAACTATTCTGTCTCATATTTTGGTTCAAATTGACACATTCGGACAAAATTACATTATCCTTCTCTTGAAAACAAAAATGTAATTATATATTTCTCTGTAACTATATATTTCTTAATAGAGTCTTAACCACTTATATTATTATGATTTATAATCAAAGTAGCTAACATATTTCCGAGAAAACTGAGAGATAGGCAATTGAGAATTGTCTGTCATATGCAAGCATTTTAACAGACCAGCAAAGCTCATGTTCAGACATGGCACCACTTTTTACAGTCACATACAATCCTTTTATACTTTCTTAAAATAGTAAAAATGAACTCAATCCTGACACAGCGATATAGCCACTCTCATAAACACGACCCAGAGTTATAGCTTCTCTATAACATTCACAAACAAGAAGCAAAAGCTAAGCATAAATTAAAATTATTCTTAGTAGCCAATGTTTCAGTATGGTAGTTTACTTAGAAATTATCTAGGCATTCAAGAATTATCCATTTATTTACTCAATTCAATATTAGTCCAAGATTTAAAGTTATCTAAAAATCTTGGAAATTATGTTTAAGCTGATACACTACAAAATATAATTAATGCTGATATCAAATTTTGTCAGAATAATGGTTCAATTTTGTTGAAAACAAATCTCTATTTTTCTTAATCTTAAACATTATGTAGGAGTACCCATTGCCATTGAGTCAATTTCAACCCAGCAACCCTATAGGTCAGAGTAGAACTGCCCCATAGGGTTTCTAAGGCTGTAAAATCTTTACGGAAGCAGACTGCCACATCTTCCCCCCTCGGAGTGGCGAGTAGTAGGTTCAAACCACTGACCTTTCGGTTAGAAGTCTAGCGCTTTAACCACTGTGCCACCAGGGGTCCTATGTAGGAGTAATGTCTACTTACTTGATGAGTACACCTGTATAAGATTAAAAAGTTCATATTAAACAGTCTCCTCTTGAGAAAACAAATTCAAGTTTTATTTTAAAAAAAGTTTGTTTTTATTATACTAAACTCTGATATATCAGACTAAATATGTAGCTGTTCTTTTTATCTGATGTATCAAATATTTATGTTAATCATGTGAACTTGGAATTTTAAAATGTTTCTGAATAGTAGTTTTTGTAAGAAGGGTTTTATTTCTTGAAAACCTAGCACGTTTAAAGTATGGGTAGGTCAACTTCTTTACTTTCTGTAAATTATAGAACTGTTGACTTACATCAGCATTAATTTACCTCTGTAAACAAATCAGAACACATCTCCTTTAATTTGAGAGATACTATAATCTAATTTATTTAAGCCTCCTAGAGGTAAGAAAATAGTTCACAATCACACAGTGAAAGGTAAAGGCCTTTCTCAATTACATACATTCAGACACAGAGATGCCTAGAGAGCTTGTAGCTTCAGTTCTACAAATTCAGCCATAGATGAAAACTAAAAGTAGAAACAAAAATTTCACTGTTCTAGAACTCAGAGAACTCTTCTCCTTCACAGTAGGGATGGGCTTCTTAATTGACTTGGATTCACAAACAAAAGAACAGACAGATAAACAAAAAGATTAACAAAACAGATTCTCTGCCATTTCTCATCCAACAGAGAATATATCTCCAGCATTCTTAGGACAGTCATCATCAAATGATCAGACAATATATTAAATGAAACCCCAGTCACTGCTGGAGAATAATTTATCCCCGTGCTGAAACCAGAAGCAGTGTGATGGTTAACGTTGCGTGTCAACTTGGCTGGGCCATGATTCTCAGTGTTTTGGCAGTTATGATGTAATTTGGCAGCTATGTAATGATGTAATCAACTCCATGATGAGATCTGCTATGAGCAGCCAATCAGTTGAAAGGGAGTTTCCTTGGGAGCGTGGCCTGCCTCCAATATATAAGCGGATGTTCCAACAAGGGTCTCACTTTGGATCCTGCATCTGGCTCCTCATCATCTGACCTCTAGTTTTGGGGACTTTAGCTAGCAGCTTACCTGTCGATCTTGGATTTGTCAGCCCCTGCAGTTATGTGAGTCAGGAGAAGCCTCCAGCCTGGCACTTGGGATCCTCCAGCTTCTACAACTGCATGAGCCATTTCCTTGAGATAAATTTCTCTCCCTCTCTGTATATATACATGTATGTATGCTTCATGTTTTTGCTTCTCTAGAGAACCCAGCCTAAGACACATAGATACAAACACAAACACAAAGTCAATATAAAACCAAAAAAAAAAAGAAAAAACTCACCTAGCAACCCTACAGGACACAGTAGAACTGTCCCATAGGGTTTCCAAGGAGTGCCTGATAGATTCAAACTGCCGACCTCTTGGTTAGCAGCCATAGCTCTTAACCACTATGCCACCAGGATTTCCAAAAGTCAATATAGAAGGGGGAAATAGAGAAAAACAGAAATTCAGCAAAGTTGAGTTGTGTTGTCTTTTGGGATTCATCCTGGGAGCCAAGAAAAGATGTTCCTGCGCTTAAGCAGCCCCTGAGGTGCATTTCTCAATATATGCTTTTTAACTGGCACCCTCGGCTGATTTCACTTGGTGGATGACCTCCAAAACTGCTGAACTGTAATTTTTAAAAAAGTAAAATAATTACTGTCATGCAAATATAAAATGAACATATGTCATATAATTTGTTCAACTCATTAATTAATTAGAGAACCAGTATGATATTAAAGCCAGCTCATGACATCAGACTCTTAATCTCACATCTTGACGACTTTGCTTGTCAATAGTCAAAAGTAGATGGAAGGTGACCTCTGTCTCACTTCTGCCTTCCAAATCTCACGTGAGTGCACATAAATTGGTAGAACTGAATTTGCATTCAGAACTCAAGTTACAAGGGAATCTGGGAAACGTAACTTTTGGTTTCATAGCCTTTGCAATATAGTATGCCACACTAGAAAGTTGTGGGAATGGATGCTGAGTGATAATGACCATTTCAAACACTGTCTACTTTTTGGCTACTTAGCTTCCATACAGATCCTTTTACCCATTCCTACATGTATATATGTATTTTTTACTTTGAAAAATCTGATTTTTTTCTGAATCAAAAAAAGTGTGTTCATGCTAAATTTAGAACGTTTAGCTTTCCATTGATGTCTCAAAATAATTTCCAGATATTGTTAACAGTGCCTGAATTGTGTAAAAGCTAACATCCAATACCACATTTTAAAGAAAAAAGTTTAAAAGTCAGATCTATTTTTTAAGAAGTCTTTCTCAAAGGTCAAAGCATTGGCAATTCTAATTTACAAATAAAAGAATTTTAACAATTATTAGAAATTTAAGTGTTAATGGTTTTTAAGAGTTAAAAATCAGATCTCTTTTAAAACAGAAACATTTAAAATATATCTGTGGGATACAACACCTGACAACTCTAATTAAATATAATATTCCCTCACTCCTCAAATTACTAAATGTATTATTTCAACTTGGAATAAGAAAATTATAAAATGAAAATTGTAATTTATTTTATATATATATATATATAACTACACCATTTTAACTGTCATGTTTGCTAGGAAAATTATGAAATTAAAACCAAATTCTACGTTCAAGGGACAAATGGTAAACGCTCTTTCATTGTGTAAGAGTCCATTCTAGCCTTTGTTGTCGCTGTGAGTTGGAACCGACTCAACAGCACCTAACAACAACAGCATACCTCCAAACAACAACAGCAACATCTTGCTCCCATATAACATAAAACAACGACTGTCAAATGAGAATGTGCTTACTCTTAACTCAAAAGGTGGGGGAGGGGGAGTGACATCTACAGTCCCATTAGTCCCTCTGTCACTCTGGGAGGTATTCATTACTCTACTTATTGTTGTTGTTATGTGCCATGGAGTCGGTTCCGACTCAGCGACCCTATGCACAACAGAACAAAACACTGCCCAGTCCTGCACCATCCTCATGATCATTGCTATGCTTGAGTCCATTGTTGCAGCCACTGTGTCAGTCCATCTCACCGAGGGTCTTCCTCTTTTTCACTGACCCTCTACTTTACCAAGCATGGTGTCCTTCTCCAGGGACTGATTTCTCCTGATAACGTGTCCAAAGTCTGTGAGACAAAGTCTCGCCATCCTCGCTTCTAAGGAGCATTCTGGCTGTACTTCTTTCAAGACAGATTTATTCCATCTTTTGGCAGTCCATGGTATATTCAGTATTCTTTGCCAACACCATAATTCTTTGGCATCAATTCTTCTTCAGTCTACCTTATTCATTGCCCAGCTTTTGCATGCATATGAGGCCGTTGAAAACACCATGGCTTGGGTCAGGCACACCTTAGTCCTCAAAGTGACATCTTTGCTTTTTAACACTTTAAAGAGGTCTTTTGCAGCAGATTTGCCCAATGCAATGTGTCTTTTGATTTCTTGACTGCTGCTTTTCTATGGGCATTTCAGTAAAATGAAATCCTTGACAACGTCAATATTTTCTCTGTTTATCATGATGTTGCTTATTGGTCCAGTTGTGAGGATTTTTGTTTTCTTTATGTTGAGGTGTAATCCATACTGAAGGCTGTAGTCTTTGATCTTCATCAGTAAGTGCTTCAAGTCCTCTTCACTTTCAGCAAACAAGGTTGTGTCATCTGCATATTGTAGGTTGTTAATAAGTCTTCCTCCAATCCTGATGCCCCGTTCTTCTTCATACAGTCTAGCTTCTCAGATTATTTGCTCAGCATACAGATTGAATAAGTATGGGGAAAAGATACAACCCTGACGCACACCCTTCCCGACTTTAAACCACGTAGTATCCCGTTGTTCTGTTTGAATGACTGCCTCTTGATCTATGTACAGGTTCCTCACGAGCACAATTAAGTGTTCTGGAATTACTCTATTAGGGAGTTCCAATTCCAACTTAACATCCTGTTACTTCAGGATAAAATTCTAAAGTTAACCATCACCAAAAGATCTTATGTAAGTAGGAGAAGATTAGGGTGGAATAAATTGATAAATTTATATAAATTATACATTTAGCTCAAGGAAGTCAATATGGGTAGCTCCTATACTCATCGTTTCTGCAAATGGTCATGAAGCTGTATTTATACCTTTCTTCCACCACTACACTTTCCATAATTTCTTTCTGAAAACCAGCACCTCAGCTGATTAGGGTTCTTTTGCTGATGTGCTCTTCCAAATCCTCATTCCTCAAGGGTCTGATGGTCCTGCAACCTTGGAATTGTTTTAAACTTTTATTTTTACATTTCCCTTTACTATTAGACATGACAGTATTAAGAGTTTCCCCAGAGGATCCTATAGGTCCTGGATACACTCCTCCCCTCCCTCCTTGTGTATTAAAAATTCAGTATCACTTTGATCTTCAGGGTCACTCACTCCAGCCAGCAAAGTGAATCCCTTTTTGCCTGTTTTCCCAGTAGCATGAAGAGCCCAAAATGGCCATATAGCAGTCTCAGCTTCCAAATAAGTGGAATTATTATTGTGTTTCCAAGTGGAAGCAGTCCTTTGGATACTAAGACAAGTACATCAGCATAGTCCAGGATCATAAAGATGAGTATGGCAAAATTTTGAGATGGGAGCCATTATATAATAGTGAAAGGTGTTATCCCCCAATTCCACTCTTGATTTTTATTCCTATAGTGGGTTGAATGGTGGCTCTCTCAAAAGATATGTTCACCTGGAATCTACGCATGTGACTTTATTTGGAAAAAGGGTCTTTGCAGATAAATTATTAAGGATCTTGATGAGATGTCCTCTATTACCAAAGTGGGCCCTAAATCTAATGACCCGTGTCCTTATAAGAAGAGGAGAAGACACAGACAGAGGAGAACAACGAAGGGAAGGCAGAAGCAGAAACTAGAATGATGTATCTACAAGCCCAGGAATGCCAAGGATTGCCAACAGCCACCAGAAGCTAGGAGAAAGGCATGGAACATATTCTCCCTCAGAGCCTCCAGAAGGAACCAACACTGCCAACACCTTGATTATGGACTTCTGGCCTCTAGAGCTGTGAAAGAATAAATTTTTGTTATTTTAAGCCACCAAACTTGTGGTAATTTGTTACTGCAGCCCCAGGAAACTAATACAATTCCCATGTATTCTGGCTATTGGAGAAACATCACCATATATTGGTTATTGGTAAATAACATATACTATATCCTACAGGATGGCAGCCCAACCACTCCGGGTATTAATGCCCAGTGGCAACATATCTGAGTCTTCAGTTGACCTTTCCTTTGTTCTTTAAGAGCAGCTCCTTCAAAGTGGCAGGGTACGTGATAAGACCAATGAATCCTGTGAACATCAGCCAAACGCCTCACATTTTTGCTTTAAAATAAATTCTTTGGTCAGAAACAAATGTTGTGTGGGATATCACAATGCTAAATAAGATAATCAGTAAGTCCACAAATGACGATGCTCACAGAAAAGGTACTGCAGAAAGATAAGTCAAATACACGTCCAGAATTATTTTCTATCCCAGAAAAAATTGCTACCTCATCCAGCTTAAGACGGGGCCAGTGTGACATCAAGTAGTTAGCTGATGCTTCTGGGATGATGGTGCTATACTGAGCCTTTAAACCCAACAAGGTCAGTTAAAAAATACCAGATTCCCATCATAGAGTGCCTGAATCTACAATCATGCCTAGTACCAATACTGTTTTAGTCAGAACTCAGTGTAGGAAATAGAAATCACATGTATTGGACTCATATTATTAAGTTCCTCAGATTGTCTCAGTCTTGCCTATCTCAGCTGCTTGTTCTGTCTTAGCCTATTTGCGACAGACCAACTCCAAGAGGTCCCTACACTTCCACTACCTGAGACCAACCAGCCACTCTTCTGGGTCTCTGACTCCTCCTGCCATTTCTGAACTTGGATAAAATTGACACTGCAGGGAGCTGGAGTCAGTGGCAAAGGAGCTGAATGATGTAACCTGCAAGTGTGGAGGAGTTAACTTCCCATGGTGCAAACTACTAGTGGGAAATAGCAGATTGCAAATAGGAGGGAGCTGAGCAGATACGTTCCCTCTCCCTTCTTCCTCTGGTGGACTGTTTTGAGGCACAATTTTTCTGTACAGTCTGCTGAAGACATTCCATATAGTCAAGCAGGAGACAAGTGTGTTGGCATTTAACGCATTACAATTTTTCCCGCTGAAAATAATGGGAAATAGTTTCCAAGTTAATGTATTTATATAGAACAGTTAAATTTCAGAAATGGATTTCTGATAGTAAATGAGAGATGTTTTTGTTGCATTTAACAACATACCATCATAACTATGATTCAGGGTACAAGAAGACGAGATCAGGAAGCCAAGGACTCCAGAATTAGAAAGTGCTTACTGCTATTACTGCAACTGTCTCTTGACACGTAGGAAGCTGAAGAATAGACACTGAGATCCTGTGGCAGAAAACCCCCACATTTCCATGAACTTGCTTGCCAACAAAACACAGGCAAATCAGAAAGAAGACACCACCTGCTTCACTTACATCTTTTCACTTACATCCGATTTGCAAAACCTAAACCACACACGGAAGCCTAGTTTCATGGAAGTTGGGTAAATGTAGTTTTGGCTATCCTTTGCAGTACAGAACTGTACGCTAGAAGTAGGCAGAATGAACAGTGCTTGCTAATTTATCTTATCCAATGCACATTAATATAAATAGATGAATATAATGAGACACACTCACCCCTAAAAACACACCAATCGATTTTTTGAGATAGACAAGCTAAACTGTAGTTTATCTGGGATAAATATATATATATATTGTATGTATATACAGATATCGTATGTATATATATATAGTATGTATGTTGTTGTTAGGTGTCATGGAGTCAGTTCCCACTCATAGCGAACCTATAGGACAGAGTAGAACTGGCCCACAGGGTTTCCAAGTAGCAGCTGGTGGATTTGAACTGCCGACCTTTTGGTTAGCAGCTGAGCTCTTAACCACTACATCACCAGGGTTCCATTTTACGCACACACACACACACACACACACACACACACATATATATACATACTTACATACACACACACATACATATATATATACATATAAACTAAACCAAAACACTTGCCATCTGGTCGACTCCAACTCGTGGCGACCCCATGTGTGTCGAAGTAGAACTGTGCTCCATAAGGTTTTAAATGGTTGCATTTTCAGAAGTAAATCACCAGGCCTTTCTTCTAAAACATCTCTGGGTGGACACGTACCATCAACCTTTCAGTTAGCAGTCGAGCATGCCAACCTTTGGTGCCACCCAGGGACTCTCACTTTCTATATATACATATTTATGTATGTACGTATGTATGTGTGTGTGTAGATATACATAAGATATACTTTATATCTTCTGTAAGATATATTTTTATATCTTATATACATACATGCATTTTAGATAGATAAAAATAGATACAGATAAATACATCTTAAACAAAAAGCCAGCAGAATGCTCAATGATGAGAAACTTCCCATTAAACTCTGAACGAAGAAGACAAAGATGCTCACTATCAGCATGCTTATTTTATGTTTTCCCAGAAACGCTGGTCAATGAAATTAGATGAAAAACAAGAAAGAGGTGATAAAATTGGAACGGAGTCAGCAAAGTTATCATTATTTATGTACATGATTAGAGCAAGAAAGAAAAGTCATAAAATTTCTGATAAAGAGTAATGAGAGGGGGATTAGCCCTACCAAGCAATAAACTTATTTTAAAACTACGTAAATTGAACAATTTGATATTGATACATGAATGGAAACAGATCAGTGAACCTAAAAGAAACTTCCAAAATATATGGGAATTTAGTGTATATTAAAGAAAGAGTTTCAAAGCCATGAGAAAAACTGGCAAATTTTATGTTGTATATATTTTACCACAATAAACATTCAAAAGTTATAGAAATAGAATCACACAGAATGGAACATTTTGGGGCTGTTTTCCTCACTTAGCATAATTCCCTGGAGAGTCATCCAAGATGTTGTATGTATCAAAACTCATTCCTTTTATTGCTGAGTACTATTCCATGACATAGATGTACCACGGTTTGTTTATCATTCATCCAGTTAAGGACAGCTGGGTTGTTTCCAGTTTGGGGCTGTTACAAATAAATTTGCCATGAACCTTTGTGTACAAGTTTTTGTGAGAACGTAAGTTTTCATTTTTCTGGGATAAATGCCCAAGAGAGCACTTGCTGATTGGTATGGTAATTGCATGTTCAGTTTTATAAGAAAACTGTGAAACTGTTTTCTATCATGGGTGTACCATTTTATATTCCTGCCAATAATGTACGAGTGATCCAGTTGCTCCATATCCTTGCCAGTACTTGGTGCCGTCACTTTTTTTTCTTTTGCATTAAGTCAATGATCCATGTGTATAAGGTTTGAGATTTAGGTTGAAGTTCATGTTTTTGGCTATGCATGCCCAATTGTTCCAACACCATTGGTTACAAATGCTATCCTTCCTCTATTGAACTGCTTTTGCACCTTTGGCAAAAAATTCGTTGGCGTATTTGTGTGGGTCTATTTCTGTTTTGTTTTGTTTCTTTTCCATTGATCTATTGATGTGTGCCAATATGGGAAAATCTCTCAGCTGTATTAAAGAGATAAAGCAAGATGCAAAAGTGTACATAGTGAAGTTGATGATTATTTATATTATATATTGCATAATAACTTTAATGTTAACAGATGTTGCATCTGGGGAGGGAAAATGGGATCTGGGAGGTAGCAATGTTTATTTTTCATTTTCTATCCCTTAGTACTCTTAGAATTTTTAGTCGTGCGCATATACTACTTTGTCAGTGATAAAAAATTAACAAATAAATAATGGATGTTGGGCTTATCAATTGGAATTGAAATTGATCTTTATTATAATCTTATCTATTGGTTCCAGAGAGAAAATTTTGTTCTATAGATCTTGTGCATAGAAAAAGGAAACACACCAAAATGTCAAAAGAAATCATCTATATGTGGGTAGGTTACACATGATCTCATTTATTTTTTATATTTTCTGAATTATTTGCAATGTGCATGTGTTACTTTCATAATAAAATAACAATAAAGGTCGCTCCTCTCAAAAAATCAAACAAAAAAAGCTTCTTCCTATGAACTCGGCATGGCAAGTCTGAATGTCACCACCACCCTCCTCCCCCCAAAGCTCCCTTCTCCTACTATCAGCTGCTACTTTTTCCTTTGACTCCTCTACCTTGGTCTAATTGCTGCTGTTGGAGAAGAATGGGGCAGGATAAGAGAAAAAAACTCCTCTTCCATTGAAGCTTGAGCTCAGGCCCCCAACAACGCATGTCTATGGGGGGTGGGGGGCACAATTGCTCTCCGAGCTTAGATGAAACCACAACTGTTTGATATTTGGATTATAGTTTTATCGCACTTGATTACTTTAAATAAGTGTTGTACTAGAATCAGAAGAAAAAAAAGGCATCTGTTTTCCTACTAGATTCAAGAAGGAAAACCTCTTTTAAACCTGTTTAGTCTATGAACCATACTGGCCACTAAGTGGAGCTATAGGCTCAAGTATAAGATATGTGTGGCAGAAGTTCAATTATTTTATGAAAATAAGTATAATGAGGTTCTTGGCGTTCTCTAAGAGTAACAGCAAAAATTCAGGCTGGTTTTCCTGCCAAAATTCCACTCCCTTATTCAAAACGACTATTCAGAAACTACAATGTTAAGGGTCTGGGTGAGGTCATTTGGAAGGGCTAGAAGTGGGATACTTAGGTGACATTCATCCCCGTTATTCCATTTAACACCCCATTATTTACAACAATTTCAGCAGTATAGAATGTTGACTTTGTATTCAAAACTCCAGCTTCCTGCATTTTATTCGCCATTTTTCTATGCATCTGCAATTTTTATGAAGACATATCATGATTATATACACCAGGAGACTGGAAAGGAAAAAATGCCTTAAGTTTATATCAAATTTAATACCATTTTCTTTAAATGGTTCACAGTTATAATTGATGACTCTATCATTTAATTTTTAATATCTTATTACCTAGAGAAGTGGTTCTCAACAGTGAGCAACTTTACCCCCTAGGGGACATTTAGCAAAGTCTAGGAACATGTTCTGACTCATAGCAACCCAATAGGACAGAGTAGAACTCTCCTATAGCATTTCCAAGGAGCAGCTGGTGGATTCGAACTGCCAGGCTTTTGGTTAGCAGCCAAGCTCCTAAGAGTCGGAATCGACTCGATGACCACAAGTTTTTTTTTTTTTATTGTTTGTTTGTTTTAGGGACATGTCTCCATCACGCGTCTGTCAGTTTGTTGTACTGTGGTGGCTTGTGTGTTGTTGTGATACTGAAGTCTTTGACATCTGTATTTCAAATACCAGTAGGGTCACCCTTGGTAGACAGGTTTCAGCAGAGCTTCCAGACTAAGATATAGACTAGGAAAGACCTGGCAGTCTAATTCTGAAAAAATTAGCCAGTGAAAACCTTGTGAATAGCAGCAGAACATTGTCTGATATAGTGCAGGAAGATAAGCCCCTCAGGTTGAAAGACACTGAGAATACGACTGGGAAATAGATGCCCCCTCAAAGTAGAGTCGACCTTAATGAAGTGGATGGAGTCAAGCTTTTAGGACCTTCGTTTGCTGATGTGGCATGACTCAAAATGAGAAGAAACAGCTGCAAACATCTATTAATAATCGGAATGTGGAATGTACAAAGTATGAATCCAGGAAAATTGGAAATCATTAAAAATGAAATGGAATGCATAATCCATATTCTAGGCATTAGTGAGCTGAAATGGACGGGTATTGGCCATTTTGAATCAGACAATCATGTGGTCTAGTATGTTGGGAATGACAAATTGAAGAGGAATGGTGTCTTCATTCATCATCAAAAAGAGAATTTCAAGATCTATCCTGAAGTACAATGCTGTCAGTGACAGGATACTATCTACATGTCTATAAGGAAGGTGAATTAATATGACTATTATTTAAATTTACACACCAACCACTAATGCCAAAGATGAAGAAATGAAGATTTTTACCAACTTCTGCAGTCTGAAATTGATCAAACATGCAATCAAGATGCACTGATAATTACAGGTGATTGGAATTCGAAAGTTGGAAACGAAGAAGGATTGGTAGTATTTGGAAAATACGGCCTTGGTTATAGACACGACACTGGAGATTGCATGACACAATTTTGTAAGTCCAATGATTTCTTCATTGCAAATGTCTTTTTCCAACAGAGTAAAGGACGACTATACGTGTGAACCTCACTGGATGGAAAACACAGGAAGCAAATCAAATACATTTGTGGAAAGAGACAATGGAAAAGCTCAATATCATCAGTCAGAAGAAAGCCAGGGGGCGACTGTAGAACAGACCTTCAATTGCTCATATGCAAGTTTAAGTTGAAGCTCAAGAAAATTAAAACAAGTCAATGACAGCCAAAATATGACCTTGAGTATATCCCACCTGAATTTGGAGACCATCTCAAGAATAGATTTGACACATTGAACGCTAATGAACAAAGATCAGATGAGTTGTGGGAGGACATCAAGGACATTGTACATGAGGGAAGCAAAAGGTCACTAAAAATACAGGAAAGCAAAAGACAAAAATGGATGCCAGAAGAAACTCTGAAACTTGCTCTTGAAGGTAGAGTAGCTAAAGCGAATGGAAGAAATGACAAAGTAAAAGAGCAGAACAGAAAATTTCAAACTGCAGCTCAAGAAGACAAAGTAAAGTATTACAATGAAATGTGCAAAGACCTGGAGTTAGAAAACCAAAAAGGAAGAACATGCTCAACATTTCTCAAGCTGAAAGAACTGAAGAAAAAAATTCAAGCCTCGAGTTGAAATTTTGAAGAATTCCTTTTGATGCAGGCAGCATCAAAAGCAGATGGAAGGAATACACAGAGTCACTGTACCAAAAAGAATTGGTCGACATTCAACCATTTCAGGAGGTAGCATATGATCAAGAACCGATGGTACTGAAGGAAGAGGTCTAAGCTGCACTGAAGGCAATGGGGAAAAACAAGGCTCCAGGAACTGATGGAATACCAACTGAGATGTTTCAGCAAACGAATGCAGCATTAGAAGGGCTCACTCATCTATGCCAAGAAATTTGGAAGACTGCTACCTGGCCAAACCGACTGAAAGAGATGCATATTTGTGCCCATTAAAAAGAAAGTTGATCCAACAGAATGCAGAAATTATTGAACAATATTATTAATATCACACACAAGTATAATTTTCCTGAAGATCATTCAAAAGTGGCTGTAGCAGTACATCGACAGGAAACTGCCAGAAATTCAAGCCTGATTCAGAAGAGGACGTGGAATGAGGGATATCATTGCTGATGTCAGATGGATCTTGGCTGAAGGCAGAGAATTCCAGAAAGATATTTACTTGTGTTTTATTGACTATGCAAAGGCATTCAACTGTGTGGATCATAAAAATTATGAATAACATTGTGAAGAATGGGAATTCCAGAACACTTAATTGTGCTCATGAGGAACCTGTACGTAGACCAAGAGGCACGCATTTGAACAGAGCAAGGGGATACAGCATGGTTTAAAATCAAGAAAGGTGTGTGTCAGGATTGCACTTTTCACCATACTTATTCAATCTGTACACTGAGCAAATATTCCGAGAAGCTGGACTATGTGAAGAAGAATGTGGCATCAGGATTGGTGGAAGACTTATTAACAACCTATGTTATGCAGATGACACAATCTTGCTTGCTGAAAGTGAAGAGGACTTGAAGCACTTATTGATGAAGATCAAAGTATGGATTACGCCTCAACGTAAAGAGAACACAAATCCTCACAACTGGACCAATAAGCAACATCATGATAAATGGAGAAAAGATTGACGTTGCCAAGGATTTCATTTTACTTGAATCCACATTCAACATCCATGGAAGCAGCAGTCAAGAAATCAAACGACGTGGGGCCTCGACAAGGAACGGACTGAGCGGGGGGAGTCTGGCCCACAGTGCCAGCGTCCTGGCATCCTGGGCCTTGTTGTGCGATAACAACAATAATGAGAACATTTCCTGAAAGCTTAATATGTATTAGGCACTGCTGAGTGCTTTCTGTATCTTTCATCCTCACCACAGCCCTATGAGGCAGAGGTGGAAGAAACCCTGAAGCGACTTCAGAGCCAGAAGGGCATGCAGGGAATCCTTGTGGTGAACACAGAAAGCATTCTCATCAAGAACATCATGGACAATTCCACTACCACACAATATGCCAACCTCAAGCACAACTTCGTCTTGGAGGCATGGAGTACCATATGTGTGTGAAACTGACCCCCAGAATAACCTCACCTTCCTTCAAATTCGCGCCAATAAAAATGAAATTGTGGTTGCACCAGATAAAGACTATCTCCTGATTGTGATTCAGAACCCAACTGAATAAGCCACTCCCTTGGCTACCTATGTTATTCCTTAATTTAATGCCCTCAAGAGGAATAGTGTTAGTCATACCAACCCTCTGCAAGTGGAAATCACCTAAGAGCCCACTCACATAAATCTAGTGGTCAAGGGTGGGCTGGTCCGCTCCACACACCCCCACCAAAGGAATCCCCATGCTGCACCAACCACTCCCAAGTTCCCTCCAGGAGGACCTTCTCTCTGATCACTTCTGGAGTTTGGAGAAACAGTTTGTGAGAAGCCCACACCCGACTTCCTTCTGACCTTCAGTTCACTTGTCACCCTGGGGAAGAAAAGCTGTTTTTCTTTAACTAAAAATAACAAAATGCTTACTTTAAAAAAAAGAAAGAAAAAAGAAATGAAGCAACATATTGCATTGGTCAAATCTGCAGCAAAAGACCTCTTTAAAGTCTTAAAAAGCAAAGATGTCACTGTGAGGACTAAGGTGCGCCTGACCCAAGCCATGTTATTTCAATCACCTCATATGCATGCGAAAGCTGAACAATGAATAAGGAAGACCGAAGAAGAATTGATGCCTTTGAATTATGGTGTTGGCGAAGACTATTGAATATACCATGGACAGCCAGAAGAACAAAAACAAATCAGTCTTGGAAGAAGTAGAGCCAGAATTCTCCTTAGAAGCGAGGATGGTGAGACTACGTCTCACATAGTTTGGACATGTTATTAGAAGGGACCAGTCCCTGGAGAAGGACATCATATGTTTGGTAAAGTAGAGGGTCAGCGAAAAAGAGGAAGACCCTCAACGAGATGGATTGACACAGTGGCTGCAACAATGGGCTCAAACATAACAGCAACTGTGAGGATGTTGCAGGACCAGGCAGTGTTTCATTGTTATCCATAGAGTCGCTATGAGTCGTAACCGACTCCATGGCACCTAATAACAACAGGGACATGTTTAAGGAGTTCTGGTTGTGCAGTGGTTACAGTGCTTGGCTGCTAAACAAAAGGTCGGCGTTTTGAACCCACCAGCCACTCCGTGGGAGAAAGATGTGGCAGTCTGCTTCCATAAAGATTACAGCCTTAGAAACCCTACAGAGCAGTTCTACTCTATCCTACAGGGTCGCTATGAGTCAGAACTGACTCAATGGCAAAGGGTTAGAGACATGTTTTGGTCATCACAATTGGAGGGATGCTATTGGTATCTAGTGGATAGAGGCCAGGGGTGATGATGAGGGGATTACTTTATACTCTTCCTAATGCTTTCCCATTATCTCTCGTGATCCTTGATACTACAGTGCAAAATAAGACTAAATGGAAACCAAAAAAAAAAAAAAAAGGAGAGAAGAAAACAGTAAGTGAATTGCCCAAGGCCATCTGAATTAAAACTCAGCTCTCTTGACTTTAGGGTGTTTCCAGAAAGTTACATTATCTCTTTGAAAAACCATACACAATGCCATGAGAGTTTTGAAACTATTGTTTGAACAGAATTTATGGATATGTGGGTAATTTTTTGTATGAATAATTATGCATACATATAAATATTGAAAATAATAGCAGAAGCTTCTATTTATTTTACTTACTGTGTCAAGTATTGTGCTAAGAAATTTATATACATTATTCATAGTAAAATTATAGTAACACCAAAAGTTCTCAAGGACTTCATTGATCAGAGCTGTTACATCACCTCTGAACTGTGAAGCTCTAGACTTTTATACGAGAGAGAAATAAATTTCTCAAGTATTCAAGAAAATGTCATTTTGATTTTTTTAGTCACTTGCAGCAGATTCTAATCCTAACTAGAATAAAGAGAAAGTATTTTTTATATGGAGAACAAAAACAAGAAGGCAGTCAGGCTTTCAACCCTATTGGCTGTACAAGAATACTATTTTCCAGGACAGGGCCACCCAGTCTGTAAGTCTATAATGATTTTTTCCCAACAACATTTCAACAGATACAGCTAAAGAGATACCCCAGGATTCATTTTTCTTTGACACTGCCAGGACACTATCTTTCAGAGATAAAAGCATCTGACTCCATAAAACTAAATCTGCTTTCAAATTGTCACACAAACATCTTTGTAGACACATTTTACAGCTAAGGAAAGGAAACTGAGTCTGTGCTAACTAGGCCTTGGTGGTACTATGCTTGATGAAGGCTCTTATTCGATGCAATTAATCTCCCAAGAAAGAACTTGACATATGTCTGCACTAAAGATTTATATGCATATAAGCACGTCTGCTGAACTCTATGGGGAGGTTACCACAGAAGGGACTGCAGGGCCCTGCAAATGAATCCAGCATGGCAGCACATAGAATCTAGCAACATTAGTCAAACCGTGCAACAGTGACTGAGGGTTAGAGAAGAGCAGTAGGCATCGGTACAGTATGTGACATTCTGACAACATTAAGGCATACTTAGTCTAAGATGCCTGAACCCACCCTGACCCTACTCCCAAGAAGCATCTTTGTGTACTCGGGAATGAAATTTCTGTGGGCATAAAACTAAATGTGCTATATTACAAGAGTCCCTTGCCTATTTACTATTGTACCCTTCTGAACCTGTGCACAGTTATGATAAGGGCATTTTCTTACAGTTTCAAGAAGCATAAGCCAGGAAAAAATTATTACAATGAAAACCTCATAGGAGGAGCAGAGGTACATTTGAGTTGTGAGCATAGGCCCATTGCCACACTTCATTTGTTGAAATGTGAGTTCCTTGATCAGAAGCAATGCTGTGTGGAATACCGTGATGGTGGAGAAAGCATTCTGAAAGTCCACAGACAGTAGTTTTGGCAGACGCATTGTGTGCAGGGCTGGCAAATCCGTATATAGAGTGTCAATCCCAGTAAAAATAAAACACTGCCCTTTTCATGATGGAAGTGGTCCAATGTAATCAACCTGCCACCAGTTGCTGGCTGGTCACCCCAGGGAATAATGCTATATCTGGGACTCAGTATTTGTCGCTGCTGTTGGCAGATTGGGCACTCAGCAGTGGCTGTAGCCAAGCTGGCCTTGGTGAATGGAAGTCCATGTTGTTGAGCCCATGTATAATCTCCACCCCTGCCACCATGGCCACTTTGTTTATGAGCTCATTGGACAATTACAGGAGTGGCTGAGGAAACAGGCTGACTGGTATCCACAGAATGCATCATTCTATCCACTTGATTATTAAAATCTTCCTCTGTTGAGATCACTCTTTGGTGAACATTCACATAAGACACAAATATCTTCACATCTTTTGCCCATTCAGAGAGATTTATCCACATAGCTCTTCTCCATACCTCCTTGTCACCAGTTTTTCAATCATGTTCCTTCCAAGTCCCTGACCGTACAGGCAAACCATTGGCCACAGCCCAGGAATCAGTATGCAATCACACATCTGGCCATTTCTTCTTCCAAGAAAAATGAACAACCAGATGCACTGCTCAAAGCTCTGCTCAATGGTAGGCTTTTGCTTCACCGTTGTTCTTTAGGGAAGCCCCAGAAAGGTCCACAGACGGAAAGGAATTTTTTCCAAAGATGGAATACACCCAGAGTCTCACTCATATTTGATTTAGATGATTCAGAAAATGAGATTTTGGACTTAGAGTTGATGCTGGAATAGATTAAGACTTGGGATGATGTGATAGGGTGAATGTGTTTTGCACATGTGAAGAACATAAATTTTAGGACGTCAAAGGGTGGGATGTTATGGATTAAAATATGTGTTGGAATCCTAATCCCTATACTTGTGGATGTAATCTTGTTTAGAAATAGGGTTTCTTTGTTATGCTAATTAGATCTTACCTGAGTAGGGTCAGTTCTAAATCTAATCACTTATGAGTTATAAAAAGAGCAGATTAGACAGAGAGATATGAACACACAGGGAAAAGGCAGACGCCATGTGAGTATTGTCTACAAGTCAAGGAACCAAGGAATGCCTAGGACTATCTACAAGGAAGGAATCAACATGGCCAAGATCCTGATTTGGACTTTCAGCCCCCAGAACTCTGTTCTTTAATTAAAGCCACCCACTTGGTATTTCTGTTACAGTAGGACTAGGAAACTAAGACACTGATCAATTATATGTAATGAGTGCAAGAAAGAGATGAGTCAAAGATGATTCCAATGTTTTTATCCTGTGCAACCGGAAGAATTAAGTTGCCATGAACTGAGATGGAGAAAACTGAAGACGGAGTAGGGATTTTGTTTGTCTTTTTTGTTTGTTTTAGGGTTGCAAACATGTTAAATTTGAGATTTCTATTAAACATCCAAGAAGAGACGTCAAATAGGCAGTCAAGAATCATTGCATAGATGATAATACAGTCATGAAACAAGATGATTCCACTTATGGGGGGGAGTGAGTGTAGATAGAGAAAAGAAGCAGTTTAAGGATTGAGCCCTGCAGGTCTCTAATCTTTAGAGGTTCATATGATTGGGGGAAAAAAAAAAAACTAAAAAGGAACGTTGTTGTTAGGTGCCGTTGAGTTGGTTCCAACTCATAGCGACCCTTTGTACAACAGAACGAAACATTGCCCAGTCCTGCACCATCCTTACAAATGTTGCTATGTTTAAGCCTATTGTTGCAGCCACTGCATCAATCCATCTCGTTGAGGGTCTTCCTCTTTTTCGCTGACCTTCTACTTTACCAAGCATGATGTCCTTCTCCAGGGTCTGGTCCGTCCTGATAACATGTCCAAAGTACATGAGGCAAAGTCTCGCCATCCTTGCTTCTAAGATGCATTCTGGCTGTACTTATTCCAAGTCAGATTGTTTGTTCTTCTGGCAGTCCATGGTCCACCAACACTGTAATTCAAAGGCATCAATTCTTCTTTGGTCTCCCTTATTCATTGCCCAGCTTCCACATGCATATGAGGAGACTGAAAATATCATGGCTTGGGTCAGGAGCACCTTAGTCCTCAAAGTAACATCTTTGCTTTTTAAGACTCTAAAGAGGTCTTTTGCAGCAGATTTGCCCAATGCAATACATCATTTCATTTCTTGACTGCTGCTTCCATGGGCATTGATAAAAAGGAGTGACTGTGAGGTATATGAAGAACCAAGAATGTGTGGTATCCTGAAATTCAGGTGAAAAAAGTATTTCCAGGAGGAGGGAATGAGCAATTATGTCAAATGCTAATAGGTCAAGTAAGATGAAGACTGAGAAATGATTATTGACTTTAGTAACATAGTCATCCGTAACATTTCATTTTCATCACATTTTCAGCGGAGTCATGGTGATGAAAATCTGATTGGTGTGGATTCAAGAGAGAACAGGAGGAGAGGAATTGGACACAGTGAGTATAGACAACTCTTTTGAAGAGTTACTAAGCTAAAAACCAAACCTGTTGCCATCGAATTGATTGCAACTCATAGCGACCCTACAGGACAGAGTAGAACCACCCCATAGAGTTTCCAAGGAACACCTAGTGGATTCAGACTGCCAGCCTTTTGGTTAGCAGCCATAGCTCTTAACCACTACACCACCAGGGTTTCCTTTGAGGAGTTAGGATACTAAAAAGTATAGCAGGGTTTGTATATTGGGAGATGGCGAGAAGCAGAATAGAAGGATACTTTTCTCCTGAATCTGCTGTATCTATACCCCTATAAGTTGAGGAAGTGGGCCCTGAAGGATGGCTTTGGCAGGTACATAGCTTCTTTGGAAATCTCAAGAGGAAAATTTATGCACTTTGAAGAAGTAAGAGCATAGATTAATTTGAAGACTGTTGGAAAACTTGGGAGTCAAGATTTAAAGATGTCCATATTATCTTCTTAAATAGATAGCAAATAACTTTTGTGAGAGGCAGAATGTTTGACAGATGTGGTTGAGTGAGGGCAAAGTTTAGATTATGGTGCAAATCACATGTGAGAATACTCAGAGATCTCAGAGAGATGCTTTTAAGAGGAGAGAACCTAGGAACAGGAACCTATAGTAGACCCATCCTGAGTTATGTTATTATTGCTGTTGTGTGCCATCAAGTCGATTCCGATTCATAGCAACCCTATAGGACAGAGTAGAACTGCCCCATAGGGTTTCCTAGGTTGTAATCTTTACAGGAGCAGATTGCCAGGTCTTTTCTCCCGGGGAGCCACTGGTGGGTTCGAATCGCCGACCTTTCACTTAGCAGCCAAGCACTTATCTACGAGGGCTTCTTATGTTAGCATTAGGAGTACTAATTCATTGACAACGGACAAGAGGAATGTGAGAAACACCATATAGTTCAGACTTCAGCTCTTGGAGGGAAACATCCTTCAGGGTTGGCTATACCATCAAGAAATACAATGATATGTTAGTGATCTTTACTTCATTTCATTCAATAAATATTTTTGATCTCCTAATATTGTCTGGGAGCCCTGGTGGCACCGTGGCCAAGAGCTCAGTTGCTAACCAACAGGTGGGCAGTTCGAATTCACCAGTCACTCCTTGGAAACCCTACGGGGTAGTTCTACTCTGCCCTATAGGGTCGCTATGAGTTAGAATCAACACAATGGCAACAGGTTTTAATATTGTCTGGGACTGTTAAAGGCACTTGGGATACATCTATGAACAAAACATACAAAGATTCATGCCCTCATGAAGATTGTATTTTAGTAGGGGCAGACAAACAATAATAAATACAATGAATAAATTATATAGAATGTTATAATGTGATAAGATTATGGGAAGAATAAAGACAGAGTAAGATTAAGGTAGATTCAAAATGCCAGAAGGAAATAATTGAGCGAGATTGTGTGTACTCTTTATCCTGTTTTCTTCAGTGATACATCTTATGATAACTTACAATATAGCAAGCAGGATATTGATGTTGGTACAAGTCAAGACACAGAACAGTTTTATCAGTGCAAAGATCGCTCCTGCTTCCCTTTTATAGAATCCACCCTCCTTTCCCTCTCATCCCACTCCCAGGGATCCTTGTGGTGATGAAACTGTTCTGTATCTTTACTCTATCAATGTTAATATCCTGGTTGTGAGAGTGTACCATAAGTTTTCAATATATTAATCACTGTAGAAAATGGGGTAAAGTTAGACATGGTACTATTCTGTGTTATTATAACCGCATGTGAATCTACAATTAACTAAAAAAAGTTTTATTAAAAAATCTCTTCATATACTTTAAAAATTTCCACTTTATTTTACATAAATTATAACTCAATAAGGTTAATTATTCAGATTTTTAAAATAAACTTTTTCTTTTTTCAGACAGTTTTAGATTTATAGAAACAATTGAGAATACAGAGAGTACCTATATACCCCATATCCAGTTTCTTCTATTAACATCTTACATTAGAAAGGGAAATTTGTTATATTTAATGAACCAATATTGATACATTGTTATTAAATAAAATTCATAGCTTATTTCAATTTGCTTATTTTTTCCCTGATGTATTTTTTATGTTCCAGAATCCCATCCAGGATACTACATCACATTTAATCTCCATATCTCCTTAGGCCCCTCTTGGCTATAGCAGTTTCTCTGACTTTCTTTTTTTTATTTTGACAGTTTTGAGGACTGCCCCTCAATTCAGATTTTTCTCATGTTACTCTCTTGATTAGACTGGGGTTATGGGTTTTTGTGAGGAATACCATAGAGGTAAATTGCCATTTTATCATGATATATCAGGGGGACATGCTATTAACATGACTATGTATATGAACCTATAAATATTTTTATATATGCTGATGTTACCAACTTCAGTCCATTCCACATGGATCGTTGTAGCCTCTTCCCTTTGTTTATCTGTAACCTCCCACTCCAATCGTGAGAAACTTGGCCCTCACCATCTGCCATATATTTACTTTCTGTTCAATTCCAATATGCATATATAGTAGTTTCAGAAATGTCAAACCGCACCTCTGTGGGAACAAACTTCATCAACCAGAGGATAATGCTTATGTGCAGATCATTTTGCCTTTCTTTTTACAGACTCCACTCATATCCACAGTTACTTAGGTCAGCAACCACATCCCCCTCTTCAGCGAGGTTATTTCATACATTTGGAATACAGTTAGACTCTCTTGTCACGGTCTGCATTCTTTCATGGGATCCTCTGATCTCTGAAATTATTTTGCTAATTGTATACAATAAGGTTCAGTCTTTGTGCTGTAAAGTTTTATGGGTTTTGACAAATGCATAATGCCATGTATCCACCATTACAGTATCATACCGAATAGTTTCACTGACCGAAAAGATCCCTGCGCTTCACTTATTCAACCTTCTTTCCCTCCTCCTGAACCTGAACCCGAACCCCTAGCAATCACTGATATATTTACTATTTCTGTAATTTTGCCTTTTCCAGAATATCCTATAATTGGAACCATACAGTATGTAGCCTTTTCAAAGTGGCTTTTTATGCTTGTTGTTGTTGTTGTTAGTTGCCATGGAGTTTGCTCCAACTTGTGGTGACCTTATGTATAGCAGAATGAAACACTGCCTGGTTCTGTGCCATCTTTATAACGGTTGGTATGTTTGAGCTCATTTTTGTGGCTATTGTGTCAATCCATCTCATTGAGGGTTTCCTTCATTTTTGCTAACCTTCTAGTTTCAATTAGCAATATGCGTGTAAGATTCATCCATGTCTTTTCATGGCTTCATAGTTCATTTCTTTTTATCACTGAATTATGTTCCATTGTATGAATGCATCACAGTTTACCCAATTACTTGTACAAGAACATCTTGATTGATTTCAGTTTTGGCAATTATTAATAAAATTGCAAAAAACATTTGCATGTAGGTTTTTGCATGCACATAAGTTTTCAATTCATTTGTACAGATATCTAGGAGAACGATTGCTGGATCATATGGTAAAACTATGTTTACCTTTGTAAGAAATTGCCAAATTGTCTTCTAAAGTGGGTGTACCATTTTGCATTCCCACCAGCAATCATAGTTTCTGTTGCTCTGCATTCTTGCCTGTAATTAGTACTGTCAATTTTTTTTTATTTTACCCATTCTAATAGTTATGTAGTATTATCTCACTGTTGTTTTAATTTGCAATTCCCTAATGACAAATGGAAGTTGAGTACCTTTTCCTAGGCTTATTTGCCATGTGTATATTTTCTTTGGTGAGGTGTCTGTTCAGATCTTTTGCTCATTTTTCAATTTGGTGTTTGTTTGCTTATTGTTAAATTTTAACAGTTACTTGTATATTTGTATACAAGTCCTTTATCAGATATGTGTTTTGCAAACGTTTTATCCTAGTCTGTGGCTTAGTTTTTTCATTCTCTAAACAGTGTCTTTCACACAGTAGAGGCTGTAAATTTATTAAAGTCCAGCTTATTGATTTATTTTTATGTGGATTGTGCTTCTGGCTCTCATCATCAAACTCAAAGTCTCCTAGATTTTTCCTATATTTTTTCTATAAGTCTTATACTTTTGTGTTTTACATTTAGCTGTATGATTGATTTTGAGTCAAGTTTTGTGAAAGGTCTGTGTCTATGTTCTTTTTTTGCACATAGTTATCCATTTGTTGGAAGACTGTCTTTGCTCCATTTAATTACCTTTGTTTTGTAAAGATTGGTTGACTATATTTGTGTAGGACTATTTCTAGGCTCTCTATTTTGTTCCATTCATATATATGCTTATTATTTAGCCAATACCATGATGTCTTTATTACTGTACTGTTATAGTACGTCTTGAAATTGGGTAGTGTGAGTCCTCCAACTTTGCTCTTCTTCAGTATTTTGTTGGCTATTCTAGATCTTTTGACTTTCCATCAATAAACTGTAGAATCAGTTTGTGATATCTACAAAATAACATGTTGAGATTTTGATTGGAAGTGCACTGAATCTGGAACAAATTGACATCTTAACAAAATGGAGTCTTCTATCAACATGAAATATTTCTCCATTTATTTACATTTTGTTTGATTTATTTCATTAGTGTTACAAGGTTTTCTGCATATAGATCCTGTCTGAGTTATGCCTAAGTATTTCATTTTTTGGTGTTATTGTAAATGGCATTTTATAAATTTTCACGTCAGTTGTTCATTGCAGGTATATAAGAAAGCAATTGAGTTTTGTATATTAATCTTGAAGTTTGTGACCTTGCTATACTCACTTATTAATTCCAGGATTTTTTTTTTTTTTTTGGTCAATTTCTTGGGATTTTCTACATAGACAATCATGCCATCTGGAAACAAAGAGAGTTTTATTGCTTCCTTCCCTATCTGTATAGCTTTTATTTCCTTATCTTATCTTATTGCATTATCTAGGACTACTTCCAGTACAATGTTGAATAGGAATGGTGAGAGGGAACGTACTTGTCTTGTTTCTGATTTTATGCAGAAATTTATCTAGTTTCTCACCATTAAGTATGATGTTAGCTGTACTTTTTTTTATTGTGGTAAAAATACACACAACAACATTTTTTATATGTATAAATCAGTGACATTAGTTACAATCTTCATGTTGTACAACCATTATCACTATCCTTTTCCAACTTATTCCACCACCATTAACATACACTCAGTGTCCTCTAAACAGTAACTCCCCCTTTCCCCTTCCCTCCCACCCCTGGCAACCACTAATAAGCTTTGGTTTGTATATATTTGCCTATTTCATATAAGTGAGATTTTACAGTATTTGCCCTTTTGTGATTGACTTATTTCACGCAGCATATTTTCAAGGTTTATCCATGTTGTGGCATGTATCAGGACTTTGTTTCCCTTTATACCTGAGTAATATTCTATTGTATGTAAATACCACATTCTGCTTATCCACTCTTCTGGTGATGGACATTTAGGTTGTTTCCACCTTTTGGCTATTGTGAATAGTGCTGCAATGAACATTGGTTTACAGGTTTCTCTTTGTGTTCCTGTTTTCAAATCTTTTGGGTATATACCTAGGATTGGGATTTCTCGGTCATATAGTAGTCCTATGTTCAACTTTTTGAGGAATCACTAAACTGTTTTCCATAGTGGCTGTACCATTTTGCATTCCCACCAGCAACGGATGAGGGTTCCAGTTTCTCCACATCCTCACCAATAACTGTTGTTTTTCATTTTTTTGATCAAAGCCCTTCTAGTGGGGTGAGGTGGTATCTCATTGTGGTTTTGGTTTGCATTTCCCAAATGGCTAATAAAGGAGCACCATCTAGTTCTTCCGGTCTCAGGGTAGATGAGGTCATGGTTTACGTGGATTATTAGTCCTGTGGACTAGTTTCTTCTCTTAGTCTTTGGTTTCCTTCATTCTCTTTTACTCCAGACACACAGAGACAAATAGTATCACAAGCTTTTAAGAACCCAGATGCTACTCATCAAACTAGGATGTAGAACATAAACTTTAAGTACTATATTATGCCAATTGACTCAGTTGTCCCACAAGACTTTGGTCCTAAGCCTTCAGACCCCTGTAAACCAATCCTGTGAGGTGTTTAATAAGTATCGTGTTTGTGCCCCCTATGTGCTTTGTTGTGTATATGAATATATATGGATGCATACACTAACATATATACATACATGCCTAGAGATACATCTATATATGCCCACCTATATACACACATATACATACCTATGCACTTGTATGATTACATACATACACGTGTCCACACTCCTATTATTTAGTTGTTGTTGACCTTCTTTCTCCATTTAATGAACTTAGCAACCTTGTTGAAAATCAGTTGATCATAGATGTATGGGCTTATTATTGGACTCTCAATTCTGTTCCATTGGTCTACACGTCTATTATTATACCAGCACCAGGCTGTTTTAATTGCTGAAGCTTTATAGGATCATTATGTGTGGAATCGACTCGATGACAACGGGCTTTATAGTTTATTTTGAAATCAGGAAGTGTGAGTTCTCCTAATCTAGTCTTCTACAAGATTGCTTTAGCTATTCGCGATCCCTTGCAATTCTGTATAAATTTGAAGATTGACTTTTCCATTTCTGCAAGGAAAGCTGTTGGGATTTTGATGGGGATTCTATTGAATTTATAGATAGCTTTGGATAGAATTGACATCTTAACAATATTAAACCTTTCAATCCACGAACATGGAATGTCCTTCCATTTATTTAAGTCTTCTTTAATTTCTTTTAGTAGTGTTGCATACTTTTCAGCATGGAAGTCTTTCACTTTAATGGTTAAATTTACTCTTATGTGTTTTATTCTTTTAGATGCTATTATAAATGGTATCATTTCCTTAATTTCCTTTTCAGTTTTCTCATTGCTGATGTATAGAACCCTGACTGATTTTTGTACCCTGTCACCTTCCTGAATTTATTTATTAGCTCTAATAGGCTTCTTGTGGAATCTTTGGGATTTTCTATATGTAGATCTGCGAAAGGAATGGTTTCACTTTATCCCTCCTGATTTGGATTCCTTTTTTTTTTTCTACTTGCCTAATTGCTCTGGCTAGGACTTCCAGGACAGTGTTGAATAGCAGTGGTGACAGTGGGCATTCTTCTCTTGTTCCTGATCTTAATGAGAAATCTCTCAGTCTTTCTGCAATGAGTATGATGTTTGTTGTGGGCTTGTCATAAATGTCCCTTACTACATTAAGGAATTTCCCAACTATTTCTATCTTTTTGAGTGTTTTTATCCAAAAGGGCGTTGAGCTTTACATTTTTTATAGATGTTATGAAATTAAGAAGAAATGTCCTCTCTAGTTTGCTGAGAGGACATAATTTTTATTATGAATTGGTGTTGAATTTTGTCCAATGATTTTTCTGCATCAATTGATATAATCATACAATTTTTCCTCTTAAGCTATTGATAAGATGAATTCCATTAAATGATTTGCAAATATTGAAACAGCCTTGCATATCTGGGATAAACTCCACTTGGCTGTGGTGTGTAATTCTCTTTTATACATTGTTGGACTCATTTGCTAATATTTTGGTGAGGATTTTTGCATCTATGTTTATGATAGATATTGGTCTCTAACAATTATGGATAACATTGTGAAGAATGGAAATTCCAGAACACTTAATTGTGCTCATGAGGAACCTGTACATAGATCAAGAGGCAGTCATTCGAACAGAACAAGGGGATACTGCATGGTTTAAAGTCAGGAAAGGTGGGTGTCAGAGTTGTATCCTTTCATCATACTTATTCAATCTGTATGCCGAGCAAATAATCCGAGAAGCTGGACTATCTGAAGAAGAACGGGCAATCAAGTTTGGAGAAAGACTCATTAACAACCTGTGTTTTGCAGATGACACAACCTTGCTTGTTGAAAGTGAAGAGGACTTGAACCACTTACTGATGAGGATCAAAGACTACAGCCTTCAGTATGGATTACACCCCAATATAAAAAAACAAAAATCTTCACAACTGGACCAATAAACAACATCATGATAAAGGGAGGAAAGATTGATGTCGTCAACGATTTCATTTTACTTGGATCCACAATCAGCACCCATTCAAGCAGCAGTTAAGAAATCAAAAGATGCATTTTATTGGGAAAATCTGCTGCAAAAGACCTCTTTAAAGTGTTAAAAAGCAAAGATATCACCTCGAAGACTAAGTTGTGCCTGACCCAAGCCATGGTGTTTTCAATCGCCTCATACACGTATGAAAACTGGACGATGAATAAGGAAGACCAAAGAAGAATTGACGCCTTTGAATTATGGTATTAGTGAAGAGTATTGAATATACCACGGACTGCCAAAAGAATGAACAAATCTGTCTTGGATGAAGTACAGCCAGAATGCTCCTTAGAAGGGAGGATGACGACACTTTATCTCATGTACTTTGGACATGTTATCAGGAAGGACCTGTCCCTGGAGTAGGACATCATGCTTGGTAAAGTAGAGGGTCAGAGAAAAAGAGGAAGACCTTCCACAAGATGGATTGGCACAATGGCTACAACAATAGGCACAAGTATAACAACAATTATGAGGATGGCGCAGGACTGGGCAGTGTTTCGTTCTGTAGTACACAGGGTGGCTATGAGTTGGAACCAACTCAAGGGCACCTAACAACAACAAAAAGGTTACATCTTAGTAATGTCTTGTGTGGTTTTGGTATTAGGGCACTGCTGGCCTCATAGATTAGATAGGAAGTATTGCCTCTACTTCTACTTTCTGGAATAGATTGTAGAGAATTGATATCATTTCTTTAGTAGATATAGATCCATATATATTGTCTATTTCTCCTTATGTGCATTCTTGTAGTTTGTGTTTTTCAAGGACTTGGTCCATTTCATCAAAGGTATCAAATTTGTGGACCTAGAGTTGTTCATAGTATTCTTTATTATCCTTTAAATGTCAATGGGATGAATTTATACCAACTTAAGTTCAGTAACATAGAAAAATTATATTCCTATGCTGCTCCTCCTCCCCAACCTATGTATTATTTAGAAATGTGTTCTTAATTCCCAAAAATTGGGGATTTTTTTCAGCTATCTTTCTGGAATTAATTTTTAATTTAATTCCACTATGGCCTGAAAGATATGCTTTACTTGATTTCTGTTCTTTTAGTTTGTTAAGTGGGTTTTATGACCCAGAATCTGTTCCATCATGGTGAATGCTTCATGTGAGCTTGAGAAGAATGTGTATTTTTCTGTTGTTGGGTGGAGTATTCCATTAATGTCAATTAGATCAACTTGATTGATAGTGCTATTCAGTTTTGCTATATCCTTAATGATTTTCTGTCTATTTGATGTATCAGTTATTGACAGGGGGTTTTGAAATCTCCAACTATAATAGTCGGTTTTTCCATTTCTCCTTGCTGTTCTATCAGATTTTGCCTCATGTGTCTTGTTGTTCTGTTGTTAGGTGAATATCTAACAACAAGGATTGCTATGCTTTCTTTAAAAATTGACCCATTTTTCATTATGTAATGGTCCTATTTATCGCTGATAGTTTTTCTTGCTCTGAAGTCTGCTTTATCCGAAATTAATGCACTCGTCTAGCTTTCTTTTAATTAGTATATCTTTCTCCACCCCTTAAATTTAACCACAGTCTTTATATTTAAAGTGAGATTCTTGTAAATAACATATAGTTGATTCTTTTTAAAAATCCATTTTGACAATCTGTATTTTAATTTTTTAAAAAATGTACTGTGCTAAAATACATATAACATAGTTTGCCATTTTAACCATTTTAAGTGTACATTTTAGTCACATAAATTACATTCACAATGTTGTGCAACCATCACCACTACCTATTTCCAAAACTTTTTCATTACTCCAAACAGAAACTCTGTACCCATTAAGCAATAATTCCCCATTTCTCCCTTCCACTAGCCCCTGGTAAACACTAATTTGCTTTCTGTCTCTATGAATTTGCCTATTGTAGCTATTTAGTATAAGTGGAATCACATAATAGTTTTCCTTTTGTATCTAGCTTACTTCACTTGGCATAATGTTTTACATCAGTGTCCAATATATGGTGCCATTTCTCCCATAGCCAGGATCCACAGGTTCAGGATTTAAGGGGTGGAAATGGGAGTGGCACCACTTACTACTATGCCTACTGATCCACTAGCAAAATTGTTGCTTCCTGTCCCCAAGACTTTATTCTCTGCTTGTCTAGAGGTCTTAGTTCCAAAGGGAGGAATGCTTACACCAGGAAACACAACAATGTTTCCACTGAACTGGAAGTTAAGACTGCCACCCAGCCACTTTGGGCTCCTCATGCCTCTGAATCAGCAATCATCAGCAAAGAAGGGCGTTACTGTACTGGTTGGTGTTACTGATCCAAATTACCAAGGGGAAATCGGACTGTTATTACACAATAAAGGTAAAGAAGAATATGTCTAGAATACAGGAGATCCTTTAGGGTGTCTTTTGGTACTACCATGCCCTATAATTTAAATCAATGGAAAACTACAACAACCCAGTTCAGGCAGGAATGAAGGTTTGTGTCACCCCACCAGGCAAAGAACCATAACCAGCTAAGGTGCTTGCTGAGGGCAAAGGGAATATGGACTTTGTAGTGGAAGAAGGTCGCTATAAATACCAGCTATGACCACGTGACCAGTTGCCGAAAAAAAGGTCTGTAATTATTATATTTCTTCCTTATTTTTTATGAATAGGTATATGTGTGTGTATAATATTTTTGTTTTAATCTCTTTATTATTCCCTTATCATATAATACGACACATATTAATAATAGTTAATGTAACATGACAGTATTTAAGTTATATGATATCAAGGAGAAGAGTGAACATGTCTCAAGGACTTTGCACCCTCTTCTGGGGAAAGGTTTCTGCATTTTCAGTTGAACATAGGATAGTTGTATCATATTAGGTGGAAGCATGACTTCATACTGTCTTTTTTTTGAGATTAAGTAAGGTTTAAGGGGATATGCATGGGTGCCATGTTGACAAAGTGGACTGTGATAGTTCGTTTTATGTGTAACTTGGCTAGATTATATTACCCATGTGGTTGACACCTACAATCAACTGATTTTAAATAAAAGAGATTACTTTAGATTGTGTGGGTGGGCCTCATTCAATCACTTGAAGGCTTTAAGAGCAAAGTCTGAGGTTTCCTGGAGAAGAAAGAATTCTCCCTCAAGACTGTAACATAGAAATCCTGCCTGAGTTTCCAGCCTGCCAGCCTGCCCTTCCAGATTTCAGACTTGCCAGATCCCATGATCACCTGAACTAATTCCTTAAAGTATCTCTCTCTCTCTCTCTGTCTCTTTCTCTCTCTCTATATATATATATGTTGTACAAATGGCTTGGGGGCATTGTCTGACCTCCTCTAACTTCACAAGGGGGAGAGGAGAACCAAGATCAACAGCCCAAAGCTGATTCCTATGAGGCGGAGTTCAGACATGCCTCCTCTCTCCGCCACCTTTACTCATGCTGACAACCGTCCCTCGCACAGCACTCTCTACTTCTCCACTGGGTTCAATAATTCATTGCAACGGCCACACAGAACTCACAGACCATACTCACAATTATGGAGTTTATTAGGGAATAACCGTTACAATTCAGGCTCGGGAACACTCAAGGTACAGTTCTACCATCAGGATAGCTTCTTCCCAGTCGTGCCCACAGGCATGCCTCTTCTTAGCCCTCAGTCTCTGCCCAAAGGCACTTAGGTTTCTCTCCGTGGGCTGGGAAGCCCACCGTGTTGTCTTCTGCTGCCTGGTCTCTGCTGCTGGGTCTTGCCTTACTTGGTGGTGGTGGGCTCCTCCTTCCTGCTCTGGAATTGGCTCTCTTTTAAGGTAAAACTGACCAATCCCCTTGGTAGGCCACAATTACCCTATCACACAATCACCTGGGTGGGAGTTACAAGCCCATGGTTAGAAAGGCCACACACAAAAGTAATTACTTGCACTATATATATCTATATCTATATATATATCTATCTATCTCCATCCTCTTGGTTCTGTTTCTCTGGAGAAGCCTGACTGATACCCTATTATAATGGACTTCTCATGAAAATGGCTTCAAAACAAGAAACTATTGCTTTAAAAAATGTATAATTGTAAAAGCCTCACATGCTCCTTATTTAAAAAAGAGAAGTGCATAAAATAAAAAGTAGAAGTACTTATGTCCACACCTCCAACTCCTCTACCCTCTATTCTTCAGGGCCAACTACTCTTAAAAGTTTTGTATGCCTACATATTGAAATCTAGTTGATTTTCAAACCCTTTCTTTACAAATACAGCATTTTTGAGGAGTGAAAGGGCTGCATTCTTAGAAAGAGAAAGATCTATGCCTGAATAAATCCAGATCTCTATAGAATTCCCAAATTCTGGAAACACAAATTAGGGTAAGCAATTGGAAATGATATCCACCTAATAGTTAAAGTCACTTTCACTAAAAGAGATTTTTCTCAGGTAGTGCTGTTCTAGCATCAGGGAAAGAGGTATTTGAACCCTGACTGGAGCAAAACACTGAGCTGCCAGATGAAAAAGGAAAAGTGGTTAATAGGGAGAAGTTTAAAGGTCCTCAGTGTTTTCAAAGTAAACACTGGTTAAATAATACTGACAAAATGCTTTAGAACTCTGAGACAAGCATTTAGGAAGTTTATGATCCATAGGAACTATTCAGGTCAAAATTTTAACTGTATATGCTGAAGATTTGATTAAAACACATACTAGGAAATATTGATCACTTTCTTGGAAAAGAAATTGCCAGGGGGCCCAAGACAGAATGCTTCAGCTGAAGCTCTCATTCAGTACCAGATCACGGGAAAGAATGCCTTCCATCTTGCACACACAACTAATTTATTTTAATTAATACAAAGTAAAGCTTGTTGTCCCTGGTCAGTTACCTTACAGCGTTATATTCAAAAGACTCAAGGCTACTAGCCAAACATCATGGAAAAGTAATTTAAATATTCACTTTTTTTTTCCTGTAGCCATAGCTCCTGGCCCTTTCCCATGTAAACCAGGCTAACCTTATTAGGCCTTCAGTTCTGTAGCTCTACCCATTATTCCAGTCAGCACAATACAATCCTATTCCTGGGAGCTGCCCATCAAAGAAGGGGTGATTCCTCTTTGTTACATGCTAGTGAAAGAGGAAAGGGTAAGATTATTTAAACTTGTTTTTTTATTATTATTTAGTCCTTTTACATAATACTAAAAGCCAACATTTATTGGACACTGTCTTAATTATCTAGTGCTGCTGTAACAGAAATATCACAAGTGGATGGCTTTAACAAACAGAAGTTTATTCTCTCACAGTCTAGTAGGCTAGAAGTCCGAATTCAGGGCGCCAGCTCCAGGGGAAGGCTTTCTTTCTCTGTCAGCTCAGGAGGAAGGTCCTTGTCGTCAATCTTCCCTTGGTCTAGGAGCTTCTCTGCGCAGGGACCTCGGGTCCAAAAGATGTGCTCTGCTCCTGGCACTATCTTGGTGGCATGAGGTTGTCTTGTCTCTCTGCTCACCTCTCTCTTTTATATTCCAAAAGAGATTGTAGATTGAGTGCTGCCTCATTAACATAACTGCCTCTAATCCTGCCTCATTAACATCATAGAGGTAGGATTTACAACACATAGGAAAATCACATCAGATGACAAAATGGTTGACAGTCACACAATACTTGAAATCAGGCCTGCCAAGTTGACACACATTTTGGGGGTACACAATTCAATCCATAACAGGCACATACCATGCAATAAATCTATGCTGAACTTACCATTTTAATCAACCCCTTTTCAAAAATAAGGAAAACTGAGGTTCTGAGAGTATAAGTAAGTGGTGGGACCAGAATTCAAACCCATGCTCTGATGCCAGTATCCCTGTTTGTCCTCAGTATTTTATATATGGTCTTTCTATTTATTTTCTGTAGAAGTTAGAAAAAATAGAAACCAACTCAGACCAATTTAAGCAAAAGTTAATTTATTAGAATGATACTATGGGCTCAGGGAACCAACAAGAGACTAGAGAACTGGACTAGGAATGGGCAAACGTGATGTTGTAGCAAGATTAGTCAGATTAAGATACTGACACGTTGATTGACTGGACCTCGTGCGCTTTCAGTCTTTTTTTTCCCTATGCTTAAGATTTAAAATCTAGCCACAGAGGATTAGATTAGCCCAACTTCAGTCATGTGCCTACCCCTTGTTAGAAGACAGTAAACTAAAAAACCAGTTGTTGTCAATTCCAACTCATGGTGATCCCACGTGTACCAGAGTAGAACTGTGCTCCATAGGGTTTTCAATGGCTGATTTTTTGGAAGTAGTTCGCCAGACCTTTCTTCTGAGGGGTGGCCTTGAACCTCCAACCTTTCAGTTAGCAGTGGAGCAGGTTAAACGTTTGCACCACCCAGGAACTCCCAGAGGAGAGTAGTATCATTGATTTCAGTAGACTTAATGTAAAGGGCAAGGGGTAGCTTTTTAAAAGTAAATCAGAGCACCATTAGGAAGGGGAAATTGATGTTGTGTTGCCAAAAAGCAATATATGTCTACTACACTCCATGCTTATGGCTGTGCAGCGTCTACACATCCTTCTTCGCAGTCACATGCTTTCAAAATTGTCCTTGCCTGAAAATACACACTTATTTCATGTAAAACACAAAACAAATTATTTCACTTCCAAGCTCTCCCAATGTAAATTCCAGGAGCAATGGATGATATTCATACCTTTTCTAGATCCATTGTGAACATGTCTCAATATTATTCAACCTATGGACTAAATTTAGCCAAGATAATCATGACTTATGTACAGTTTTGGAAGAAATTGAATATACACTACCTAAAATACATAGGTATATATCCATGACCAGCAAGAAAGGTCACATTTGTAAAGACAAAAGTCCTCAGTTTTGCAGCTTGTCTTGAAGTTGTATGCAGTATTTATGGCCTCCTTTCTCGTCTGTCCATTTAATATCCCCTTTCCCTTTTACTTGTACCACATCATTTGGGATTCCTTGCCCAGTGGTGTACACAAACTTTAATTATTGGCTAATCTGAGCCATTGAATGGCCTGTCTGAGAAGTACTTCCTTGATTTACATTCTGGTGCCAACACTTTGATCTAGGTACTGTTCCAGAATGTTTTCCTATCATTATACCCATTTCACAAATGGGGACACTGCTAGTCAGGTATGAAGAAGTAATTTGCTAAAGTTTCCATAGCCAGTAATTGGAAAAGCCAAGGTTTGAATTCAGATACTTCTGACTCCAAAACCTACAGTTGAGATGCTAGACTGACTCCTTGAGGAAATAGGTAGCGATAGAGAAAGGAGGCAGGGAATAAATGGAGTAGCATCAGAGTGTCCTCTGTTGTTAATGAAAGTTATTCATGTGGTAAGCCCACAGTCAACAAAGAGCAAGCCTGTTGGGTGGGCAATAGGGAGATGGAAAACAGATAAAACAGTTGCCACAACAGGATGGAAGGGGGATGCAGACGGAAAGAGGCCCTTGCAAAACCTCACCTTGCAAAGTTAATCATTTGCATGGACATGAAACAAATAAGAGATAATGGGGAGCAAAAATCAACTTAGACCTTGCGAAGGCATTTCATCTCAGGTTCTGGGAAGTGTGGTGCATCAAACAGAGAGAGTAACCCTTGTTTCTCCAGCCTGAAGAAGAGGATAGTTACACCTGATCTGCTTTATTTTCTCTCTTCCCTGCTTTACTGTTCCCCATAGTACTTATTACCATCTGATACCCAAAATATTTTATTTAGTTTACTTTCTGTCACCCCACACTTAGAATGTAAGCTCTTTGAGAATTTTTGTTTTGTTTTATTGGAACAGACCCTGGCACATGGTAGGTCCTCTATAAGTGTTTGTTGAATGAATGATCAAGAGGATTTGTGATTCCCTCCTTCCAAAAGATATGTTGGGACACCAATACACAGTTCCACTTTCCAGCTGGCTCATTGGAAACTCATAGGTCTTTCGCAAAAACTAGTGAAGCTTTCTGACCTCTTTTATTTATTGTCTTTTATTTAGCTTCTGGGTGACCTCTACTGCAGCATGAAGTAGCATTAGAAGAGACCAGTGCTTTTGGCACTGCTCTTGTTCCTACCATTTCCCAGGAGGCAAGTAGGATCCCAGCCAAGAGCAGAGGTTCCTGAGTGAGAAGGCCTGGGTGAGAATTATGCCTATACTATTAAATAGATATGTGCCTTTGAGAAAGGTCCTTAACCTCCTAAGTTTTTATTTCCTTATCTGTAAAATGTGCATAATATTGGTACATTTCTAGATAAGGATAACACTAGCTGTTTTAGCACATAAAATCCAATATTTCTCTGACTTAATAAGCTAGAAGTTTACTTCACTCTCACCTAAGAGTCCAAAATAGGTATTCATGATAGGTGGGTGGTTTCCTCCATGTGGTGATTCAGGGATAGAGACTTCTTCTGTCTTATGACTTCCTCCACACCATAGGATTCTGGAGAGCCCTGCTTACAGCTAGCAAAATTAGGAAAGAGATGATGGAAAGGGCCCATCTGCCTCTTAATTTCCTTGGCTCAGGAGTGACACTAATCACTTTCACTCATATTTCATTGGCAAGCACTATTCACAAAGACCCAACTATGTGCAAGGCAGGCTTGGAAATATAGTTCCTGGCTAAACAGCTGTTTCACAACAAGTTTATCAGATGAAAAGCAGGGCACAGATCTTTGGAGGACAGCTACTTATCTTTGTTTGCTCCTGTTGTTTTTGTTGTTAGTTGCAGTGAAATCAATCCCAACTCATGGTGGCCTCATGTGTCCAGAGTAGAACTGCTCCATAGGATTTTCAAGGCCGACATTTCGGAAGCAGATCACCAGGCCTCTCTTCTGAAGTGCCTATGGGGGTGTTCGAATCACCAACCCCTCGGCTAGTACCGTATGTTTACACAAATAGTGTATGCTTTCTACATTTGTTTGCCAACCAAGCCCCCTCCCCCACCGAGGTATTTTCGTAAGCACTGTGCTAATATTTTTTACAGAAACATGTTTTAAAAAATTGGCATGGTAGCGCTTACGAAAATATACCTCACGGGGGAGAGGGAGTGGTTGGCAAACAAGTGTAGAAGGTGAGCGTTATTTGCGTAAAAAAAGGTAGTCAAGTACTTAACCATCTGCACCAGGCAGGGACTCCTGGAGCTACCAAATAACTGCATGCACCTACTTTCTCACACCTAGAATAAACATCCCCCTCCCCAAGGAGGAGAATCCAGTTACTACATTCAGCTCAAAATCTAATATTTCTATGTGAAGCACGGTCCTCTGAATCAAGTCCACAGGTGGCTTCTTTTAAATTAAAAGATGAGTTATCTGCCTCCCCCCCACCCCATCCACAATATACAACAGTGGAATGAGGACAGAATAACCCCAGTAGAAAATGGAAGAAGGAAAGACATAAAATGATTGTTACCCCATAGCAATGACGGAATCCTGCTGCTCAGGCACTCTGATGACAACCCTACCCTGGCAGTGGGGAAGAGTCCCTGAATAGATCCTGATTCTGCTCCCTGTAGAAAACTCTGTTGTCCATTGCTTTGGCTACATCTCAAGTGAGTTTTAGGGAGTTTGCCCTCTTGGTAGATGCATAATTTTCACTGCCCTTTTCCAGCTGATAAAAGTTTGAAGGCCTGGGGATAGTTATACAGTCATGGGCTTTTTAAAAAGATCAAGATTGTGTTTTCTTTGGCAATGCAATTATGGGTAGTCCCCAACTTACGACGTATTCGAGTTATGAAGTGTTTGTTTGGGTGTTTGTTTTTAACATCTTATCATTAGTAATACATACTACATACGATGTTGCAGCACATAATTTGCTGGTACTATCATTCTCAGATATTCACTCACAGATGTTCAATTTTATGATTTACTGTTCAAAATGCTGCCGTATAGATTTAGTTTTCTAAACTAAATCAGGGGCTTCAGCTGTTTGAAAACATAGACCCAAATGCTGATCACTTTGCTAAAGTGGAAAGGCAGATTCGGGAAGCAGTGAGATGTTACCAAGAAATATATGAAGAAAAAAAGAAACGGACCATACAGATGAACTAGTTTTCTAACTAGAAATGACATCCCCATTCCCAGGGATAATCCAGATGATATAGAATTCTCCACAAGTGGAGTTATTGCTACAACTGACAAAATGCCAACATTGTCCAACTCTTTCTCATCGTCATAGTAAATTTTTATGATTTATATATTTTTATGTATGTATATAGTGTACGTATAAAATATATCTGTAAGTTTATATGTAATGTTTCCAACCACAAAAAACAAATAAAGATCAGATTTATAAAGATACTGATAATAAAAGGCAATAATAATGAAAACTAAAAAAAAAAAATGGTATTCAACTTACATCAGAATCGATTTACAACGGAGTCATTGGAAAGGAACCCCGTCGTAAATCAGGGGCTATCTGAAAAACTCAGTAAACTTCTGGTCTCTTTGCATTCAGTCAGTCCCCTATGCCAGCAACCACACCCAATATGAGAAGGAAACATTCTTAATCTAATCTTTGCTGAAGTGCTGAGCCCATCTGTTTAACTGAGAAGTCTTAATGAGTCTTTTTTGCTCAAGGTCTTTGTCAATATGAACTTTTTTTGGAGTTAATTTTTGTATAAGGTGTGAGGTAAGGGTCAAACTTCATTCTTTGCATATGGAGATCCAGTTATGCCAGCACCATTTGTTGAAGAGAAATTTTTTTCCCATTGAATGCTGTTGGTATCCATGCCAAAAATCAATAGAAAATAGATGTATGGGTTTATTTCTGTACTCTCAATTCTATTCCACTGATCTATGTTTATCTTTATGCCAATACTGCACTGTTTTGATTACAGTAGCTTTGTCATAAGTTTTGAAAACAAAGTGTGAGTCCTCCAACTTTTTTCTTCTTTTTCAATATTGTCTTGGCGATTTGGAGTTCCTTGTACTCCCATAAAAGTTTTAGGACCAGCTTCTTATCCATTTCTGAAAAAAAAGGGATCTTGGAATTTTGTTAGGGATTATATTGAATCTGTAGACCAATTAGGTAGGGAAACATTTAGTTGGAGTTGAATGGATGGCAACTTGTTTTATATTGTTCGCCCCAACTTTTATCCATTGCCTTAGGCAGAAGTGACTAATGCATTTTCTTTTAACTATTTTTGATAAACGCTCCCTAGACAGCCACCTCAGACTGGGAGAGTTCAGAGTTAAGCAAGATAAAGACAAGCCCTTTGAACTGGTCCTTCAGGGAGTCACCACACACATCAAAACAAATACCCACATTTCTTTGAGAATAATGTCTATTCTGCTCCCTCTGGTACAAAAACCTGTACCAGGAATGCAGGTTGTTGTCTTCAAGGCCTTCATTGAGCTGAGAAGTGGGGGATGGGATCAGGGTAAGTTAAAATCCCACAAAGCTCTCTGTTCCTACCTATATCCAGGTGATTTTGTTCTTGATTAAGCATTCCCCTGGTTGCTGCAGGATTTTGATTAGTTTTTAGAGTTCTGAAAAAATTTGATTCTAACAGTTTTTGCCAGTTTATTTGTTGCTTTTTAGAGAAGCAGACTTTTGGAGTTCTCTGTTCTGCCATTTTCACTCTGAGAAGTCTTATTGAAACTTTTTGCTCAAGACGTTTTTAAGTGAGAACTCTATTTGGAGTCAAGCAGCAGTTGATGTTTTAAACGCTGCCAAGCCGCCAATTGCTGGATTCTCTCTACTGCTTTCTGACTTTGCTCTCAAACCAGACAATTCTTGTCTGTGCAATCCCTTTCTTGACACACCTTACTAAAAGCAGCAAGTAGCAACCAATATACACTACCAACCATCGATTATTCAATCTCTCCTCTTAGAGCTTTAGCCTTAGTAGGTCCTTGGTCTGACTTCCAAGTTATCATGCATGATAAATTCACCAAATATTTTGTCACTGCAAAACTTGGCCCTCCATCTCTCCAGTTTCCAATATCACTTTCCTTGCTACACACAATTTAACCACTAAGTCAAAGCCAAATATTGTAGGTTTTTATTATGGTTGAATCTAACTTCAAAATTTCTGTATTTGCTAGTGTAGCACTAGCTGCTATAACAAATACTCCTCAACATTTCTGTGAGTTAACACAATAGTTTACTCTTCCTTCATCTAACAGTACAATGTGGGTGTTCACAGACAGAAAGTAACTTGTCCTCTAAATGGTGACTCGGAGAAAAACAGAATCCATTCTTCTTGTGCAAGCTGCTGGAGTCTGATAGTTCTCTTCCAGGACGGAAAAAGTGGAAAATGCACACTGGCTCCTTGCCCAGAAGTGACGTACATCAGGGGCTTATCCATTAGGCACAGTTAGGCACAGTGCATAGGGCCCAAGATACTCTTGTTTTGGTTGTTAACTGCTGTCAAGTCAGCGTCTGACTCATGGTGACACCATGCACAATGGAACAAAATGCTGCCCGGTCCTATGTGATCCCCATAATCAGTTTTGGATAAGACCATTGTGATTCAAAGTGTTTTCATTAGCTGATTTTCTGAAGTAGATCACCAGGCCTTTCTTCCTAACCCAATTTAATGGGAAACTCTGTTGAAACCTGTTCAGCATCATAGCAATTCGCAAGCCTCCTCTGACAAACAGGTGGCAGCTGTGCATGAGGTACAACTCGAGTCTCCTGCATGGAAGGTAAGAATTCTACCACTGAACCACCAATACCCCATGGTACTCTTAGTGGCCCACAAATATGTTTAACTTATTTTAAAAACCGACAAAAAATGGACATAATATTAATGAACATATAACAGCAAATTTGGCCTGGATTGTATTAATCTTTATACCAAAGCAGTCATAAAATATCATTTTTAATATATTTTTATGGGGAAAGGGGCTTGTTATGGATTGAATCGTGTCCCCCAAAAATATGTGTTGTAAATCTTAACCCCTATACCTGTGGTTATAATCCCATTTGGAAATAGTTTTTCTTTGTTATGTTAATGAGGCAGTATTAGTGTAGGGCGTGTCTTGAGACAATCTCTTTTGAAATCTGAAAACAGCAGATTAAGCAAGCAGAGATGGGGGCAGCCACATGAAGACCACCAAGGAAAGAAGAAACAAGGACCTTCCCCCAGAGCCAACAGAGAGAGAAAGTCTTCCTCTAGAATTGGCACCCTGATTTGGGCTTCTAGCCTCCTAAACTGTAAGAAAATGTATTTCTGTTCATTACAGTCACTCAACTGTAGTATTTCTGCTATAGCAGCACTACATAACTAAGACAGGGTCCATGAAACCAAAAGTACTGAGGATCCATTAATATTATAATGTGGTCCCAGTGACATTTCTACTCATATATCATTGGTGGAAACTGTATTAATTTCCTATGGCTGTTGTAACAAATTACCACAAACTTAGTGACTTAAAACAACAAAAACTTATTCTCTTACAGTTCTGGAGGCCAGAAGACCAAAATGGTTTCACTCAGGCCATGCTTTGTCCTGAGTCTTTAGGGATGAAACCATTTCTTTGCCTTTTCCAACTTCATGGCTCCTTCCTCCATCTTCAAAGCCAGCAGTGTAGCGTATTCAAATCTCTCTCTGCTTCCATTGTCACATTACCTTCTCCTGTTGTCAAATCTCCCTCTACTTTCCTTTTATAGGGACACATGTGATTACATTTAGGGCCCACTGGATAATCCAGGATTATCTCCCCATATCAAGATCCTCACATTTGCAGAGTCCCTTTTGCCATATAAATTGACATTCACAGGTTCCGTGGAACATTCAGCCACCACAGGAACTGATCACATTACTCCATTTAAATGCAAGAGGGTGGGTGGGAATTGTAGCCCCTTATTGGGCAGCGACTAACCAGAAATAACCTTTCACTATGGAGGTGGAACAGGATAGTTAGCAGATTCTGCCACACTCCTCCACAGGGTTGACATAAAAATTAATTCAGATAATATATGTAAAATGTTTAGCACAGCGCCTGGCACAAATTAAACCCTTGATATAGCATATCATCTGTTATTACTCTGGTCATTTCTGCTCTTCATTCACAGCTACCACTCTCTCACTACCTCTTATCCACTCTCCCTTGCTGCTTTGCCTTTAACTCTTTGAATGCAAGGGTAATAAATATTGAGAAGCATTTTCCCAAACAAACCCTTTTCACCCAAATTGGATGGTCTTGCCTCAGAGTGGCATGTCACTTTCTCAGGTCATTTAATGAACCCTGACTGTCGAGGAACTTGGAATCATTTTTCAAGGGCAAGGCTCAAAGGCATCGTGAGAAGACCACACAAAGCCAAGATAAATTGACTCCCCAGAATGAGGATCATTAACTGGATTATCTGGGAAAGCCTTTGTGTCCTTAGTCCTCATGACCTCAGACCTGATCATCACCTCCAAGTCATCTTCATCCTTTTGTCCAGGAGGCCTTGAGTTACTCAAGCAAATATCCTCTGGTGGCCGCTCTGATGGTTCAGTGTCCCTAAGGCACATGTGCATATTAGTCTTGAGTGTGACCCACAATGCATGCCTCCTCAGGACGTCTGTTTGTCCTTGAAAATTATTCATCCTTGTGTAAGGAACCCCTCCTTTCAGCCATGGGTCTCAGGCATGGCCTCCTCTGAGATACATCAGAGACCTCCATGATCTTGGTTCTCCAGGATAGAACATGTTCCTACATTTCAGGAGGCACCAGATAAGGTGCACAGGATGCTTTTGGTGTCATGCTTGGGCAGCAGAGTTTAGCAGATACACCAGCCCTTGAGAAAGGAACCCATACCCTGTTCCTATCCTGCATCTTCCTCCTGCGTTGGTTGAGCTCCAGGTGGAGAGCACAAAATAAACTCCAGATAAATTTTAGAGACCTTGCTTCAATTCCTGGGATGTTATCCTAGAAATCTGAAAGACTTGTGGATGAGCTACACGTCCAACATGGCTCCATTGCAGAAGGGTAGCAATGACTGAGAGAGGTGTTGAGGTACATGTGCATGAGGACAACCTCATAGAGTCCTTGGCAGCCCTGGGTGATGTGGGGAGAAGAGCTGGCAGTCCTCTTGTCCCTGGGTTTTCATAAAAGGTTGAAATAGGACCGGGGGCCCAAAAAGTACTTGAGATTGGTATCAGGACAATGCTGAGTCAATGCCCCTGTGAACTCAAGGTCGTGGCAATACTGGAGCCAACTCAGCCAATGCTGGGAGGGTTGGATATCAGCCAGTAGGGATGGAAAACATCAGCAAAAGCCAATGTGGACAGAAGCTAACCACCTCAGACCAGAGACCTCTCCCCTGATACCAGGGCAATATATGATGGAGCCTCTGCCTTCTATGTTAGTTAAATCACTGGGGGTGGGGGAGAGAGGGGAAAATAAGGTGAGAGAAAGCTTTGGATTTGGCATGTATACACCAAAAAAGAAAAACTTCATAAGTAATTGAACTTGCCTTGAAATTACTAAATCAACATTTGTGATATTAAAAAAGATGAGTGGTCAAAAGCAAACTTTAGTTCAGTTAACTTCCATAAGCTAGTTCAGGGAAATATCCCAAACTTCCCCCATAAGAAAGTGGAATAAATTTCAAAGAATTATGTGTGAAGTGTATTTGGCCCCACAAAATGTGCCCACATTTGTTTTATACCCACAGTCGTTCACCTTCTCCAAAGCAGATACTATGTGGAAAGTAGTCAATGATCAGTGCACCTCATCTTACATGGAACCTGACCAGAGACTTCAAGGATATAACCTCTAGGACTACAGGAGGAAAGCTGTGACTTGCATGGGTTTCTAGAAGTGCCTGCTGCTCTTACCAGGTCTGTAGCTGCTAGTGACTTGATTTGCTCCTAAATTGTTTTATGAAATGGATGAACCCAAGCTAATATTAGGTGTAGCACAGGTAGTGACATAGTGGTTAAGTGCTCGGCTGCTAACTGAAAAGTCAGCATTTGAACCCACGAACTGCTCTGCAGGAGAAAGATGTGGTAGTCTGCTTCAGTAAAGATTGCAGCCTTGGAAACCCTATGAGGCAGTTCTGCTCTGTCCTATAGGGTCGCTATGAGTCAGAACTGACTCGATGGCAGTGGTTGATTTTTTTTTTTTTTAGCACAGGTGGTGTTCCAAGATGACACCAGACAAAGAACCAGCTTTATGCCATTCTTGTGCTAGGTGTTAGACACAAAGAGTAACAAGGGAGACCTGGTCTCCACCCTTATTGAATTCCTGCTCTTAAGGAGCTCAAAACCAGAGCAGTGGTTCTTACCCTTGGCTCCACATTGGAATCACCTGAAGTGCTTTAAAAACTACTCATAGCGGGACCCCATTCCCAGCTATCCTGATTTAATCAAATTCTAATTTCTCATCATAATGTGAATTCGTTCCTGGTATACTTTTTCATATGAAGGTAGCAACATGTGAGCAATAGACGACTAAAATAGAATATGATTCGTGCTGTAACAGTAGATGTTTGGGAAGAAAACTTGGGGGCATAGGGAGAAGGGAGCTACTAAATTAGCTTGAGGGAATCAGGAGCCCTCCTCTACCACACCACAGCACCCACTGCCATCGAATGGATTCCAACTCACAGCGGCCCGATAGGACAGAGTAGAACTGCCCCATAGGGTTTCCAAAGCTGTATATCTTTACAGAAGCAGACTGCCACATCTTTCTCCCATGGAGTGGCTGATAGGTTCAAACTGTCGACTTTTCAGTTAGCAGCCGAGCACTTAACCACTGCACCACCAGGGCTCCTAACCCTTCACTAGAGAAGCGATATTTGAACTGTTTTCTTTTTTAAGGTTTAAAAAGTTTCAAAAATGCAGAAAAATACTGAGAATAACACAACAACACCCAGATGCCAATCACACAGTACTATAAAATGTTAATATTTTTCTTTTTATCATGTTTCTCTAGAAAGAAAAATTAAATAGACCATTATAAATAAGGATGAATTCCACTTTTTCTTCTACTCAATCCCATCACCACCTTTCTTCCCCCAGAAGCAAGCATTATCATGCATTTGATGTATATATTTTCAGTCCATACTTTTCAATCATGCATATGTGTCCATAAATTATTAGTGATTTTTATATGGTATTTTTTCATATTTTTTTTATTGTTGTTGAAAATATACACAGCAAAACATACACCAATTCAACAATTTCTACATGTGCAATTCAGTGATGATGATTACATTCTTCAAGTTGTGCAATGATTCTCACCCGCCTTTTCCAAATTGTTCCTCCCACACTAACATAAACTCACTGCCCCCTAAGATTTCTATCTAACCTTTCTAGCTGCTGTTGTCAAATTTGCTCTCATATAGACAGTTCTTTCAACAAGCACAATGCTTAAGGCAAACATTCTTTATTAATTAAGCTAACCTATTGTTTGGTTTAAAGAAGAATTCAAGGGATTTTCTGGTTAAGGTTTAAAGATAACCTCAGGGCAATAGTGTCGGGGGTTCATCCAGCCTTAATGGCTCCAGAAATTCTGGATTCCATGAGAATTTGGAATTCTGTTCTGCAACAAGAACCTGAACTGTTATGCTCCCTTCAATCTATCATAAAAACCAAAACAAACCCATTGCCGTCGAGTCGATTCCAACTCTTAGCAAACCTATAGGATGGAGGAGAACTGCCCCACAGGGTTTCCAAGTAATGGTTGGTGGATTCGAACTGCCAACCTTTTGGTTAGCAGCTGAGCTCTTAACCACTGCACCGTCAGGGCTCCTCTGGTTACTTACAAAGAATTATGAAAATTATTTAGATTCTCCATCTTGGTTCTCAACACAAAAAAATGAACCATCCTGCATAATCCATGAATTATCTGAGGTGCTTGAACACTTATGGGAAACTTCTAACACAGATATTGGAAGAATTATGAGTGTTGAACCCATAAAAATACAAATAGACAAAATCAAACCTTTCCCTAAACTGCCATAGTATCCTTTAAGACATGAAGCTATTCAGGGCCTTACCCCTATAATAGATTTAATTTCTCAAGGCTTAATTATTCCATGCATGAGTCCATGTAACACATCAATATTACCTGTCCACAAACCTAATAGATGATGTCAGAGGCTTGTCCAAGACTTAAGGACCATTAAAAAAGCAGTGATTCCTCGATTTCCAGTTGTTCCAAATCCCAACATACATTCAAGTACTACCAGATGTGAAATTGTTTACTGTGATAGATTTATGCTCAGCTTTCCTTAGCATTCCTGTAGAGCCAAGTAGCCAATCCTGCTTGCCTTTACCTGGAATAATCAATACAACCTGGACTGTTATGCCTCAAGAGTTTATGGAATCCCATCCTTATTTTTCACAAGCACTACATCAAGATCTTAGTACCTTACAATTTCCAAAAAATTCAACCCTTTTACAATATGTGGGTGCTATCCTATTGTGGTCTGCCACTAAAGAATCATCCACCCAGGATTGTATTTACCTGCTACAACAGCTGGTACACAAGGGACATAAGGTTTCAAAGGAAATACTACAATTTTCATTAGAAATTGTCCACTATTTAGGTCATGATTTAAATGCTACAGGATTCATTTACCCACCAAAAAAATTCAAACTATTCAAGAGTTTCCCCAGGACTGGCCAGATATTGTAGACTTTGAGTCCTCAATTTTTCTTTAAAGGCTTCACCTTTATATGAATTCACCAAGGCAATAACTCCTGAACATTTACCTTGGGAGGAAAAACATGAGCAGTCCTTTACAGACCTAAAACTTGCACTTCAGACACCTCCAACCTTACCCATTGCCGTCAAGTCAATTCTGACTCATAGTGACCCCATAGGACAGAGTAGAACTGCCCCAACATTAGGACGACCAAATTATTCAAAACCATTTACCTTATTTGTCCATGAGCGAAATAATCAGGCCTTAATGGTTCTTACTCAAGAACATGGACGGAAAGTGAGGACAATCACTTATTATAGCATGCAGCTTGATGCAGTTGCCCATGTTTTACCTACCTGTCTAAAGGCTATAGCTTCAGCTAAAAATTAATTGAGACCTCAGCAGACCTCATCATAGAAAATGATATCAATTACAGATTCCTTACGCTGTCCAAAGTCTCCTTAACTCTAAACTCACTCAACACTTCTGTTCCAGTTGACTAACTTCTTATCAGATTCTTCTGCTCTCCCCACTTAATTTGCATCCCAAACATTGTAAAGTTCTCAACTGACCTACCTTGCTGCCTTTGCCCGATGAAGGAGAACCCCATGATTTTGAGTTAATAACTTCCCAAGTGGTCACACCTCTCCCTGATCTATACAATATTCCTTTAACAAATCCAGATTTGGTACTATTTGTAAATGGGTCTTACAGTACAAATCCAGAAGGAAATTTCCAAGCTGTTTATGCAGTTACTACTCAGTTTGAATTAACTGAAATGGCGCACTTCCACAACTTTAATCTGCCCAGTAAGCAAAACGCCATGCTATCACTGGAGCCTGCCAAATAGCTGAAGGACAATCCGTAAATATTTTTAAAAATAGGTATGCCTTTGGAGTAGTCCATGACTTGGAATGTTATAGAATCTTAGAGGGTTCCTAACATCTACCGATACTTCTATTAAAAATGGACAAAAGGTCAACTGCTTTCTGCTGTCTTATTACCTTCCAAGATTGCTGTGCTCAAAATAGAGGCTCACACCAGAGGTACTGAGCCAGAATATCAGGGAAATGCCCTTGCTGATTTCCATGCTAAGGCAGCTTGTTCTGAGACCTCCATGCCAATACTCTACCTAGGTGGAAAATATAATAATCAGAACGTGGATAAATGGGCCCCCTATATGCTCTATGGAAACCCTGTGGTGTAGTGGTTAAGAGATCAGCTGCTAACCTAAATGTCAGCAGTTCAACTCCATGAGGCACTCCTTGGAAACGCTATAGGGCAGTTCTACTCTGTCCTATAGGGTTGCTATGAGTCGGAATCATCTCGATTGCAATGGGTTTGGTTTGGGTTTTGTATGCTCTATTGTGTATATGAGTATCTACGCAGCATTTACAAATATGTATATAGAAATATCTACAACCATACCTATATACATAACCAGCTTACTCCCGTACAACCTCCCTCACCTATTTATCATACATATTAGCCAATGTACCTGCTCCCAAATTATTGATTGCTATTACTGTTGCTGCAGGACTGTACATGTTATAGCATTTACCGTACTTGCCCTTTATTCTTACATACCTCTGTGTCTTCCTTTGCCTTAGTCGGGTTGTGCTGACTTCCCCTATATTGTGTATTGCCTCACCCTTCACCAGAATTAACACTTGTCTACTATCTAGTTAGTGATTCTCCCTCCCTCCCCCTCCCATCCCTGGTAGCCATCAAAGAATGTTTCTTTCTGTGTGTAAACCTATTGACTTTTTATAACAGTGGTCTCATACAATGTTTACTCTTTTGTGACTGACCTATTTCACTCAGCATAATATCCTCCAGATTCATCCATGTTGTGAGATGTTTTGCAGATTCATCATTATTTTTTATGGTTGCATACTATTCCATTATATGTATGTACCACATTTTGTTTATCCATTCATCTGTTGATGGATATTTAGGTTGTTTCCATATTTTTGCTATTGTGAATAGTGCTGCAGTGAACATGGATGTGCAAATGTGTATTTGTGTTATGGCTCTTGTTTCTCTTGGATATATACCTAGGAGTGGCATTGCTGGATCACATGGTGGTTCTATTTCTAGCTTTTTAAGGAAGCTCCATACTGTTTTCCATGGTAGTTGTACCATTTTACATTCCCACCAGCAGTGTATAAGAGTTCTAATCTCCCCACGACCTTGCCAACATTTGTTGTTTTCTGTTTTTGTGCTCAGTGCCATTTATTGTTGGGGTGAGGTGGTATCTTTTTGTAGTTTTAATTTGCATCTCTCTAATAGCTAATGATTGGGAGAATCTCTTTGTTAGCTGCCTGAATGTCTTCTTTGGCAAAGGGTCTGTTCATATCCTTTGTCCATTTTTTAATTGGATTGTCTTTTTGTTGTTGAGGTGTTGAAATTTTCTATAAATTTTAAAGATTAGTCCCTTGTCAGATATGTCATAGCCAATTTTTTCCCCAGTCTGTAGGTTCTCTTTTTACTCTTTTGGCAAAGTCTTTTGATGAGCATAAATGTTTAATTTTTAGGAGATTCCAGTTATCTAGTTTATCTTCTGATGTTTATGCATGTTTGATTATGTTTGGTATATTATTTATGCTGTATATTAGGACCCCTATTGTTGTCTCTTTTTTTCCATGGTATTTATAGTTTTAGGTTTTACTTTTAAATATTTGATCCATTTTGAGTTGTTTTTGTGTATGGTGTGAGCTATGGACCTTGTTTCATTTTCCTACAAATGGATATCCAGTTTTGCCAGTGCCATTTGTTAAAGAGACCTTCCTTTCCCCATTTAATGGACTTTGACCCTTTGTCCAAGATCATCTGTCCATAGGTGAATGGATTTACTTCTGGGTTCTCAATTCTGTTTGATTGGTCTATCTTTTAGTTATCTAGTGCTGCTATAACAGAAATACCACAAGTGGATGGCTTTAACAAACAGAAGTTTATTTCCTCACAGTAAAGCAGGCTGAAAGTCCAGATTCAGGGCATCAGTTCCAGGGGAAGGCTTTGTCTCTATGTTGGCTTTCTCTTCAATGTTCCCCTGGACTAGGAGCTTCTCCATGCAGGGACCCCGAGTCCAAAGGATGCACTCTGCTCCCAGCACTACGTTCTTGGTGGTATGAGGTCCCCCTGTCTCTCTGCTCACTTCTGTCTTTTATATCTCAAGAGATGGCCTCAGGACACAATCCAATCTTGTAGATTGAGTCCTGCCTTACTAACGCAACTGCCACCCATCCTCCTTCATTAACATCATAGATGCAGGATTTACAACATATAGGAAAATCACACAGTACAGGGAATCATGGCCCAGCCAAATTGATTCACACATTTTTAGGGGGACATAATTCAATCCATGACAGTATGTAAGTCTGTTGTTGTACCATGACCAGCCTGTTTTGACTACCATGTCTGTGTAGTAGGTTCTGAGATCTGGGAATGTGAGACCTCATACTTTGTTCTTTTTTTTTTCCAATAATGCTTTGCTTATCTGGGGCCCCTTTCCTTTCCAAATAAAGCTGGTGATTAGTTTTTCCATCTCATTAAAGAATGTTGCTGGAATTTGGATCAGGATTGTGCTATATCTGCAGATCACTTTGGGTAGTATTGATATTTACACAATGTTAACTCTTCCTATCCATGAGCATGGTATGTTTTTCCACTTATGTAGGTCTCTTTTGGTTTCTTGCAGTAGTGTTTTGTAGCTTTCTTTGTGTAAGTCTTTTACATTCCTAGGTAGATTTATTCCTAAGTATTTTATCTTTTTGAGGGCTATTGTAAATGGTATTATTTTATTGATTTCCTTTTTGGAGTTCTCATTATTAGTGTAGAGGAACCCAGCTGATTTTTGTGTACTGATCTTGTACCCTACCACTTTGCTGAATCCTTCTATTAGTTCCATTAGTTTTCTTGTGGTGTCTCTGGGATTTTCTTTGTATATGATCATGTCATCTGCAAATAGGGATAGTTTTACTTCTTCTTTACCAATCTGTATGCCCTTTATTTCCTTTTATTGCCTTATTGCTCCAGCTAGGACTTCCAGTACAATACTGAATAGGAGTGGTGATGTGCATCCTCGTCTGGTTCCCGTTCTCAAGAGGAATGCTTTTAGTCTCTCTTCACTAAGAATAACGTTGGCTATTGGCTTTGTATATATACCCTTACTTATGTTAAGGAATTTCCCTTCTATTCCTATTTTGCTTAGAGTTTTTATCAGGAACTGGTGTTGGATTTTATCAAATTTATTTTCTGCATTGATTGAGATGATAAGATTCTTGTCCTTTGTTTTATTTATGTGGTAGATCAGGGTGATTGATTTTCTAATGTTGAACCATCCTTGCATGGTTGGTATGAAGCCACTTGGCTGTGATATATTATTTTTTTTTGATATGCTATTGAAATCTGTTGGCTAGTATTTTGTTCAGAATTTTTGCATCTATATTCATAAGAGATATTGGTCAGTAAATTTGTTTTTTGTGGTGTCTTTGCCTGGCTTTGGTATCAGGGTTATGCTGTCTTTATAGAATGAATTCAGGAGTATTCATTCCTTTTCTATGTTCTAGAGTAGTTTGGGTAGTATTGGTGTCAACTCTTCTCTGAATATTTGGTAGAATTCACCAGTGAAGCTGTATGGGCCAGAGCTTTTTTTTTTTGTTGGGAGTTTTATGACCTCTTCAATTTCTTCTTTTGTTATGGATCTGTTCAAATTTTCTACCTCAGTTTGTATTAGTATTGGTAGGTAGTATTTCTAGAAATTTGTCCATTTCTTCTAGGTTCCTGTCGTCCCTCTTACAACAAAGACCTGAAAAAACAAGTGAATTGAATATATATGACAATCTAGGAACCCTAATCATCAAAGACAAAGCTGAAGAGTTGGACTGAGCTGCAAGTGGAAAGAGAGACAATTCAAAAGCAGCAAAAATGGGGAAGTACAGATTATGGGATTGCTGCACTTTGCTAGCTAAGTCTACATAGCGCACACGAGCTGAGGAAAGTAGCAACATCCAAAGCCAAGATCCACCACACTGGGTGCAGCAGAACAGCAGCGAATCTGCACGCACCTCCAGAACCAAGCAGGAGCAACATCAGACCCACGAAAATTAAGCGCAAGTTTCTAACCTACCATGTGCAGGGGCAAAATTACCCTTCCTCCCCAGAGCATCACAGCAGAGAAGCACCTCCTTCCCGTCACCCGTCCCTCACCCTGCTCTGATACCAGTCCCTTGGAATTCAACAACACCATGCCCCTTAACCTGGGAACTCAGTGACAGTCAGGAGGCCTTGCCCCTTTGCCCAGCCACTGGCATAATTGGTCCATGGTCTTGCAGTGCCCCTCACCCTCACCCAGTCCCTTGTGGGCCAATTAAACACTGCACGCCCTTATTAGCATTAAACATCAGGGCATACACCTGCAGCCCATTTTCAACTGCAGCAACCAAGAGGGAGCTGTACGTTCATGACATTCCACACTGTCCCACCCCCTAAGCAGGTGCCTCACACACCCATGCTGGGGGCCTGAGGACCAGTGGTACCACTCACTCCATCTAGCCACCCACAACAAGGGTCTGAGAATCAGTGGTGCCTCCCTATTCCTCCAGCCAACAGAACCAGGGGCCCAAGGACCAGCTGCACTAACTCCTCCACACTATGCACTCTAGAGGACAGGGACACATCCTCCATCCAGGCGCCCATGGGCAGCAATCAGCCCCCTGCCATGCTAAACAAATAGCCCTCCACTGCAGAGACCTGTGCCTACTCCGAACACCTGCATGCAGTCCTGCCAGCCTACAATTGTAGGTGAAAATCTGCACCACACACTCGGTGATCAACAACCTGGACACCTGTGCCTTGAATAACCACACCCCTGCAAGAAAAGTGAACAGACTCCTGGGATCACACACCTATTAGCTGCTCTAGCCACCTGGAGACAGGACGTGAGAGCTTCAAAGAGGCCAACAACCAAAGTAGCTTACAAGCCCAGCCTACTTGGGCATATCAAAATAAAACAAAACAAAATACAATAAATAGACAAATACAATAACTTCTTGATGTCTCAGAGACAACAGTCAATATCAAATCACATAAGAAGCAGGTCAAGATGGCTCCATCAGGTGAACAAAATAAAGAACCAGAAAGCCTTCTGGAGAAAGATAAGACAATGGAACTACCTGAGAAAGAATTCAAAACACTGATATACAGAGCTCTCCAACAGATCAGGAAGGAGAACAGACAAAACTCAGACCAAACCAAGGAACACACAGACAAAGCAATAGAAGAATTCAGGAAAACATCAAGAAGGGAGAGGGTTGACATGTCATGGGGTTGTTAACCAATGTCATAAAACTATATATGTATTGGCTGTTTAATGAGAAACTATTTGTTCTGTAAACCTTCACCTAAAGTACAATAAAAAAATTTAAAAAAAGAATTCAGGAAAACAATAGTAGGAAAAAAAGGACAGAATAAACAGGTTGCTAGAAATCATACAGAGATAGCAACTAGAAATATAACAGATTAACAATAAAATTTGAGAATTAGACAACTAAATAGAAGGTTGTAGGAGAAGAACTGAGACAATGGAAGTCACAGTTAGTGAGATTGAAGATAAATCCCTTGACACCAACTTGTCTGAGGAAAAAAAGAATTAAAAAAAATAAAAAGGCTAAGAATTATGTGGGATACTATCAAGAGAAAAAACCTACAAGTGATCAGAATACCAGAATGGGGGAGGGTGGATAAAAGAAAACAAAGAGAGAATTGTTGAAGATTTGCTGGCAGAAAACTTCCCAAACATAATGAAAGATGAGAAGATATCTATTGAAGAAGTTTGATGAACCCCATACAAGGTAGACCCCAAAAGAAAGTCGTCAACATATATCATAATCAAATTTTCCAAAACTAAAGACAAAGAAAGAATATTGAGAGTGTCTGGGGGATAAACGAAAAGTCATCTACAAAGGAGAACCAATAAGATTAAGCTCTGAGAACTCAGCAGACACCATTCATGCAATAAGGTAATTGGATGAGATATATAAAGCCTTGAAGGAAAAAAAATTGTCAGCCAAGAATTATATATCCAGCAATACTGTCTCTCAAATAAGTTGATGAAATTAGGTCATTTCCAGATAAATAGAAATCAAGGGAATTTGTAAAAAACGGGACCAAAAATTACAAGAAATATTAGAGGGAGTCTTCCTGTTAGAGAACCAACAACATCAGACAACAATCCAAGACTAGGACACAGGACAAATCAAACAGTTATCAACCCAGATAGGGAATTCACAAAAACAAATCAAAGCTAAAACACTGAAAATCGGGAACCAGAGACGTCATTATGTAAATGATGACAACATCAAAACAAAAAAGAAAGAATAAATAGTGTAATCATAGAACTTCCATATGGAGAAGAAGTTAAGGTAATATCAAGAAATAAAAGACTGCTTTAAACTTAGAAAAATAAAGGTAAATTTCAAGATAACCATAAAGGAAGCTAACAAACCTACCCATCAAATTAAAAAAGAAGAAAAACATAAAGACTCAGCAAACACAAACTCAACAATAATGAAAAAGATGAAAAGAAAATACATAAATAAAAAGAATTCAGCTCAGAAACTTAAGTGGAACAAAGACACTGTCAACATCGCAAAAAAAAAAAAATCAGAATGACAGCACTAAACTCATACCTATCAATATTTACACTGAATGTAAATGGCCTAAATGCACCAGTAAAGAGACAGAGAGTGGCAGAATGGATAAAAAAACACAATCCATTTATATGCTGCCCACAAGAGACACACTTAGACACAAAGACATAAACAAACTAAAACTCAAAGAATGAAAAAAATATATCTAGCAAACAACAACCAAAAAACAGCAGGAATGGCCATACTACTCTCTAACAAAATACTTTAAAGCAAAATCGACCATAAAGGATAAGGAAGGACACTATATAATGATTAAAGGATCAATACACCAGGAGGACATAACCATAATAAATATATACACACTCAATGACAGGGCTCCAAAATGCATAAAACAAACTCTAGTAACATTGAAAAGAGAAATAGATAGCTCCACAATGATAGTAGGAGACTTTAACACACCACTTTCAGTGAACGACAGAACATCCAGAAAGAAACTCAATAAAGATATGGAAGATCTAAATGCCACAATCAATCAACTTGACCTCATAGGCATATACAGAACACTCCACCCAATAGCAGCCAAGTATACATTCTTTTCCAACACACATGGAACATTCTCCAGAATAGATCACATTTTAGGCCACAAGCAAGCCTTAACAGAATCCAAAACATCAAAATAAAACAAAGCATCTTCTCTGATCATAGTGCCATAAAAGTAGTAATCAGTAACAGAAACCAAAGGGAAAAAAATACATGGAAATTGAACAACACCTTGCTTAAAAACTACTAGGTTATAGAAGAAATCAATGATGGAATAAAGAAATTCATAGAATCAAATGAGAATGAAAACACATCATACCAAAACTTTTGGGACACAGCAAAAGCAGTGCTTAGAGGTCAATTTATAGCAATAAATGCACACGTCAAAAAAGAAAAAAGGGCCAGAACCGAAACATTAACCCTACAACTCAAACAAAAAGAAAGAGAGCAGCAAAATAGCCCTCAGGCACAAGAACAAAGGAAATAATAAAGACTAGACTAGAAATAAATAAAGAATAGAAAAACAATTGAAAGAATCAACAAGACCAAAAGTTGGTTCTTTGAAAAGATCAACAAAATCAACAAACCATTGGCCAAATTGACAAAAGAAAAACAGGAGAGGAAGCAAATAACCCAAATAAGAAGATGGGGGATATCACAACAGATACAACTAAAATTAAAAGGATCATAACAGAATACTATGAAATATTGCACACCAATAAATTTGAAAACCTAGAGAAATGGTCACATTTCTAGAAACACAGTACTTACCTAAACTAACACAACCAAGGTAGAAAAACTAAATAAACCCATAACAAAGAAGAGACTGAAGAGGTAATTAAAAAACTCCCAACAAAATAAAAGCCCTGGCCCAGAGGGCTTCACTGGAGAATTCTACCAAACTTTCAGAGAAGAGTTAACACTAATGCTATCAAAGCTATCTCAGAGTACAGAAAAGGAAGTAATACCCCGGACTCATTCTATGAAAACAGAATAACCCTGATACCAAAGCCAGGCAAAGATAACATGAAAAAAGAAAACTACAGACCAATATCCCTCATGAACATAGATGCAAAAATCCTCAACAAAATTCTACTCAATAGAATCAAGAGCATATCAAAAAAATAATTCATCATGACCAAGTGGGATTCATACCAGGTATGCAGGGATGGTTCAACATTAGAAAATCGATCAATGTAATCCGCTGGATAAATAAAACAAAAGAACCACACGATCTTATCAATCAACACAGAAAAGGCATTTGACAAAGTCCAACACTCATTCCTGATAAAAGTTCTCAGCAAAATAGGAATAGAAAGGAAATTCCTCAACATAATAAAGGGCATTTCTATAAAGCCAACAGCCAACATCATTCTAAATGGAGAGAGACTGCAGCATATCCCTTGAGAACAGGAACCAGAAAAGGATGCCTTTTATCACCACTCTTATTCAACATTGTGCTGGAGGTCCTGGCTATAGCAATAAGGCAAGAAAAAGAAATAAAGAGCATCCAAATTGGTAAGGAAGAGGTAAAACTATCCCTATTTGCGGATGATATCATCTTATACACAGAAAACTCCAAGGAATCCACAAGAAAGCTATTGGAACTAATGGACAATTCCAGCAAAGTAGCAGGATACAAATTAACATACAAAAATCAGTAGGATTCCTCTACGCCAACAAAGAGAACTTCGAAAAGGAAATCACCAAGTCAATACCATTTGCAATAGCCCCCAAGAAGATTAAAAAAAAAAGTTGCCATCGAGAGTACTTAGGAATACATCTAACCAGGGACATAAAAGATCTATACAAAGAAAACCATAAAACACTAATGCAGGAAAAGAAAAGAGGCCCACATAAGTGAAAAAACATACCATACTCATGGATAGGAAGAGTCAACATTGTGAAAATGTCAACTCTACCCAAAGTGATCTACAGATACAATGCAATCCCAATCCAAATTCCAACAGCATTTTTTAACAAGATGGAGAACAAATCACAAAATTTATATGGAAAGCGAAGAGGCCCTGGATAAGTAAAGCATTACTGAAGAAGAAGAACAATGTGGAAGGCCTCATGCTACCTGATTTTGAAACCTATTATACCACCACAGTGGTCAAAACAGCCAGATACTGGTACAACAACAGGCACATAGACCAATGGAACAGAGTTGAGAACCCAGATATAAATTCATCTATCTATGAGCAGCTGATATTTGACAAAGGCACAAAGTCCATTAAATGGGGAAAAGACAGTCTCTTCAACAAATGATGGATATCCATTTGTAAAAAAAATGAAACAAGACCGATACCTCACACCATACATAAAAACTAACTCAAAATGTATAAAAGACCTAAATATAAAATCTAAAATGATAAAGATCATGGACAAAAAAATAAGTACAATGCTAGGGGCCCTAATACATGGCATAGATAGAATACAAACCATAACTAACAATGCACAAACACAAGAAGAGAAACTAGATAACTGAGAGCTCCTAAAAATCAAACACTTAATGCTCATCAAAAGACTTCACCAAAAGAGTAAAAGGAGAACCTACTGACTGGGAAAAATTTTTGGCTACAACATATCCGATAAGGATCTAATCTCTAAAATCTACAAGATACTGCAACACCTCAACAACAAAAAGACAAATAATCCAATTAAAAAATAGGTAAAGGGTATGAACAGACACTTTACCAAAGAAGACATTCAAGTGGATAAGAGACACATGAGGAAATGCCTGCGATCATTAGCCATTAGAGAAATGCAAATCAAAACTACGTTGAGATACCATCTCACTTGACAATGCTGGCACTAATCCAAAAAACACAAAATAACAAATACTGGAGAGGTTGTGGGGAGATTGGAACTCTTATGCACTGCTAATGGGAATGTAAAATGGTACAACCACATTGGAAAACGATATGGTGCTTCCTTAAAAAGCTAGAAATAGAAATACCATACGATCCAGTAATCCCACTCCTAGGAATATACCCTAGAAAAACAAGAGTTGTCATGCAAATAGACATATGCACACTCATGTTCACTGCAGCACTATTCACAATAGCAAAAACATGGAAACAACCTAAATGCCCATCAACAGATCAATGGATAAACAAATTATGGTACATACACACAATGGAATACTATGCAATGATAAAGAACAATGATGAATCTGTGAAACATCTCACAACATGGATGAATCTGGAGGGCAACATGTTGAGTGAAATAAGTCAGTCACAAAAGAACAAATATTGTATGAGACCGCAACTCAAGAAAATGTTTCACACAGAAAAAAGCATTCTTTGATGGTTACGACGGTAGGGAGGACGGGGGAGGGGAAATCACTAACTAGATAGTAGACAAGTGTCAACTTCAATGAAGGGAAGGACAACACACAATACAGGGAAAGTCAGCACAACTGTACCGAAGCAAAAGCATAGAAGTGTCCTAGACACTATCAAACACTTGGAGGGGCCGAGTAGCTGGGGCTGGGGCCTGGGGACCATAGTCTCGGGGAACATCTAGGTCAATTGGCATAACATAGTTTATAAAGAAAATGTTCTACATTCCACTTTTGTGAGTAGCGTCTGGGGTCTTAAAAGCTTGTGAGCAGCCATCTAAGATACATCTATTGGTCCCATCCTACACAGAGCAAAAGAGAATGAAGAAAACCAAAGACACAAGGAAAATACTAGCCCAAAGGACGAAAGGACCACGTGAATCATCCTGAGACCAGAAGAACTAGATGGTGCCCGACTACCACCAATGACCACCCTGACAGGGAGCACAACAGAGTCCTGGACAGAGCAGGGACTCAAATTCAAATTCAGTAAAAAGACCAGACTTAATCGTCTGACAGAGACTGGAGGAACCCCCAAAGCCATGGCCCCCAGACGCTCTGCTAAACCAGAATGGAAACTGTTCCCGAAGCCCACTTTTCAGACAAAGATTAGACAGGCCTATAAAACAAAAAATAACACACGTGAGGAATGTGCTTCTTAGTTCAGTCAAATATACAAGACCAAATGAGCGGCTCCTGTCCAAAGCAGGATGAGAAGGCAGGAAGGGACAGGACCTGGACGAATGGACACAGGGAACCTGGGGTGGAAAGGGAGAGCGTGATATCATATTGTGGGGATTTCAATCAATGTCACAAAACAATATGTGAATAAATTTTTGAATGAGAAATTAACTTGAGCTGTAAACTTTCACCTAAAACACACACACACAAAGATTACTCCAAAAACAAACAAGCAAATAACCACATGTGCACAGGCCCCACCTCCAAAGATTTCGTTTCAATTAGTTTGTGGGGGCTCCAGTTATTAACATTTTTAATAGGTTTATTGGACAATCATTTTTCTTCCTCTCAGCACTGGCTTTTCAAATTTTTTCCCTTCTTCCTCATGAATTTCGTGTCATTTTCTTACTGCTTTCTGGGCATTTATTATATTTAATAGAAATTCTGCTAAAGTTTCACTATTGAGATGTTCCATATAGGTATTTGATGGGTAACTTTTATGAATTTAAGGAAGTTATCTGCTATTACTAGTTTGCTAGAATGAGCTGAGATTTATAAAATGAATAATGGTAGCCCTTCATGATCCAGTCATAGGAACGAATGATTTGAATGAGGTTTAGTTCCTGACAAGATACATGAACTACTTGAGGGACAGTGTTTTGCTAATTCCTGGGTCCTCTCTGGAGATACTGATATTCTTCCCAGAACAACCTCTGATCCAACTCATTTAGGGAGTTTAGGGAAGTGGTCTGTATGGCATTTATTCTGGCCTTTGGAGGTAGGGCCTGAGCAAGAGAACAGAAGCCTGCAAACCAGGAGACCCACATTACCAGTCTGGCTCTGACACCAGCCTGCTGTCTGATCTTGAGCAACAATACTGAATAAACTAATAAGGACTGCACTTTTATGAGGTGTCAGGCTCTGTGATAAGCACAAAATTCTGATTACCCGTTGCCGTCAAGTAGATTCTGACTCATAACTACCCTATAGGACAGAGTAGAACTGCCCCATAGGGTTTCCAAGGAACAGCTGGTGGATTCGAACTGCTGACCTTTTTGTTAGCAGCCAAGCTCTTAACCACTGTGCCACCAGGACTCCAGATCCTGTTTAGGTGGATATTATTAGTGTTCCTATTTTATAGACAAGGAAAATAAGGTGTTCAGTGTTCGAGTGCCTTGTGCAAGTTTACAGAATTGTGTAAGTAACAGAGGCAGGGCTGTATGTAACTTCAGTGGAACCAAACTCTATGTTATAAATGAATTTTCTGTGCCACAAGTCACTTTCCATGTCTGCATTTCCTGATTTCTTATCCATGCTTAAAACCAAAGTGTGAACTAGACCAAGAATAAGCAAACCTGCATGCAAATGGGTCTGATACAGAAAAACTAGAAACATTTGTGGGCCACATTATTTTCTATCAGTACATATTTATTTCAACTGGGAAGCACAATATCTGCAACAGCATTTATGCATTTGTTATTTTTTTCCTGCCATTTAAGGGTTTCTTCTTAGGGCTAGAATTTCAGATACTACCTCACTAACACCACTGTTCCTTTCACGTGTACCGAATTCTAATACTGGAGCTTCGAATGCATATTGTCTGAGATGAAATCTAGTTTGGTAGTTGAAGGTAAGTTGGCATGCACAGGCAAGGGGAGATTGTTGAAGGACCTGGGGATAGGGAAGTACCAGACGTTAGTGACGGTAGAGACAAAAGACAGACTAACCAGGGGATTGCTACATGGGTAAGTGGGAGAGGAGAGCAACATTTGGAACGAGTCTGATTAGACTACAGATAAGGAGGTGACATGAGATATGAATGAATGACTTCCATTCTCCACTCCTTTTGGAAGGGGGGATGAGAGGCTTATAAAGGGGAGTTCATCTCTGTTGCTTTTGTCCCTTTTCCTCATCCTGTATAGGTCACAAAGCCACATCCCTAGCAGTGGTTGAGTCTGTGACTCAGCCCTGTAGTGGAAGCACCTTTGCACAACCCACCGATAACAGTTCTGGCAAAAGTACTGAGAACCATTCTGATGGGGCAGGGGAAGGTAGTTGAAGGTTCACATATAAGCCATTGCATTTGTGTTTTTTTATATTCATTGATGATAGGAATACTGGGATAAGAGTACCTGATCTGCCTTTCAAATATTTCCCAGAGGGCATAGGAGAGGGCATTTGCCAGCCCAGTAAATTCCTTGGAGTTAACTAATTGAGGGAGTTTCTGAAAAAGAGGAATGCACTGACATGGGGCCTTCCTGTGCTTTGGTTAATAATGAGTCACTCATTGACTATCTGAATGTTCGATCACAGGAGTGGCCTTTTCTACAGCCAAAACGGTTCTGCAAGTATCCAGTCTTCACCCCTGCACAAGGTAAGACACATCCAAGCCCACATGGATCACATCAGACTATACTATTTATTTATATCCTATTGCAATAAGCACATGCAATTAGCCAACAGCCTCTTTCTCAAACTACACTTCTGTTGGGTCCACAACTTTCCCTAGAAAGAGAATGCTCCTGGTGGTTTTCTCCAAAATCAACAGCAAGAAGGATCTATTAAATTGGATGATAGGGTGAAGGACAGTCATCTCAGGCTGGTCCAGGAATCTGTCTTCATGGACAGCTATACCTTCAGTTCCCTTTTCACCAATGTCCAGTACTGCCTTGTGCGCAGCCTGCAGGGAAAAACAAACACTGCTGGTCCCTTAAAGAAACAGGAACAGTCTTTGGGAGGGTCTAGAAGCATGTAAGGAAAAGGAAAGATGCCACTATCCCTGTGCTGTACTCTGCTGATGGTGATTGAATGTGAGAGCTTCTCAGCTAAGTGTAGGTAAATGAATCTCTGGTGGTTTTAGGGGCCAGTTGTCAGGAAACTACCTCTCTCATTATGGCCCTCTGCCTCTCCCCCACCTCTAGGGCTGTATCTCACCAGAGCAACTTCTGACCATTAAGCTCTGCTATCAGAGTAATTTCAGAACATGAACGTTGGGAATGGAGAAATTGTGTTACAGTGACTTGTTTGGGGTGACAAGAATGACTCTTAATGAGCCTGGCCTAGTGACAGTCACGCTGCCTCTCTAGGCTTTGGATTCCTCATTGGTAAAATGAGTGATTTGAATTGACTCACAAGGTCCCTTCTATATCAAGAAATTCAAGGATTCTAATCTATCAACTTACATTGGAAAGTTTCAGCCCATTGCCTTCTGCAAGTCCAGAAAAATCAGCATGGTCAGTAAAGGCATCCTGGATGCCCATTTTCAGAAGGATGGCTCCAAGGTCATATGTGGCAGAAATGGAAAATTTTGGAACAAATAAGTCAACCCACCTGTGGAAACAGGGGCGGGACACATGACCATCACCACGCCAAGCTCATGATGCCCTCCTTCTCTCACTCACCATGGTATTACTTTGGGCTCTTCTCCTCCCCTTGACAACCACTGACAACCATTGCTGTGTAGTTCAACACATGGCACAAAACCACAGATGTTATTCTGGGAGAAATGAGCTCTGGTTCAGCCAATGTCGGGCTGTAGCACTGTGAGTAATGAGATAGATCTCCCTTATAATCAAAAAGAAACATGGCTGGGGTGTTGGACAAAGTTGGGGAGCCAGTGGTGTGAAGGTCAATGAGTAGCACCCAGGGAAGCTCATGGTTTTCCATACTGCACTTTGAGCTCAGAATAGCTGCCCACAACTCTTAACATCCAAGTATCATCCATCCCCCAAGCTCTAGTTGGTCTCTAGGAAGGCATCAATTTACTACCTGACTGACCTTGGAGAGCTCATTTTATCTTTCTAGCCCTGATTTTCTAATTTTTAGAATGCAAATGATATCACTACCTCTTTTGCAAGTTTGTTGACGTACTTAGATCACCAAGACAAAGTATATAAAGTGCCCTGCAAACAGCCTGGCACATGGTATGTTTTCAACATGCTCAAGTGGTCCTCACACAGATATTAGGTGTTTCAGAGTGACTCTCCTATCTTTGGGTTTTCATTGAACTCAGTCTCAGGTGCACTGTTATGCCCACCCTCCACCCCTCACAACCTCTAAGGCATTTACCCCTTCTGAAGTAAGCCGTTCCACTTCTTCAGTGTTTTAGATGACATGGATCCTTCCACCCACTCCATCTGGCCCTCCTTCGGAAGGACAAAGAGCGCCAGAGCTTTCTCACTGTAGTCCATTTGCAGCACTGTGCAGTTAAGCTCCGTATCTACCAGATGATAGTACTGTTCCATCTGGTGCATCATGGGCACTTGCACTGTGGTTGTCTTGTCCACTAAGAAGCTGGAACCCTCTTCTGTTTTGGATGAATCGAAAGGATTTGCCCACTGTGCTTAAAATACAGAGAGAAATGAGGTGTTTATTTCAAGCCAGAATTAGTGCCTACATGAGCTTTTTTAACTTATCTCACTCTAGTAATTAAGGCAGAGGTAGGTACCAACTGTCAACTAGTTTTACAAGTGAATAACTAAAGATCAGGAAGAGAAAGTGACTTGACTATGGTCACCCAGTGAGCAGGTGGCAGAGCCAGGTGTCACACTCAGGGCTGTTGGGCTCCATGGTCTGTATTCAAAACCACTATACTTACACTAAACCCATCAAAGCCACAGTTTCCTCTTCTGTAAAAAGGTATAAGGACATCCAACACACAGGGTGAAATGAGACAACAGATCTGTTCACTCCTCCACTAAACGTGGCTGAGATGTGCTGTAGACTCAGGAGAAATCATTTGGGCACAGCACCTTCAGAAAAGAGTCAAACGATTCTTGTTGTTACAGGCACCGGCTTTGGAGTCAGACAGACCTGGCTGGAAATACCAGCTCTGAAACGTATTAAATATGTGAAGCTTTTGTGAGGAATAGATGAGACAATTGTGTAAACCACAAATGTAGCATGGTGCTTGGTACATAGACACTGCAGAGTATATGATAGAAATATTCATGTAACATGCCCAAGAGTACACAATAAGCAAGGGTCACAGTGGGGTTTAAACCCAAGTCTGTCTTCCTGCAAGCCCAGAATTGTTTGGGAAATGTGATGTTCTAGCCAGATGTGAGCAGGATGTTTATGCCATTGTCACCCACCTCCCTGAAAGTGTCCTCTCCCTAGAAATTTCCTGGGCTCATCCACAGAGTTGTATGTCTTTCCTAGGAGAGGCAGCACTATGTGCAGCTATACCCAGTGGAGCAGGTCACTTTGGTATGAGGGACATCTGCTGGTGCCAATGAGAAAAGACCATGAGCTTACTCCCCACAAAACCTCCCCCCAAAAGTTATATAAACACTACCTTGAAATAGACATCTTACGGTCTTACCTTTAAAGTAAATATAGTTCACCAGGACCATGATGGTGTTTGGTTTGAGGTTTCGGATGAGGCTCACAACTTTCCCTTTGGTTTGTTTCTCCACATGACTATTGATCTCCTGCTTGGCTGCAGAAACATCGGAGAAGTCGGTAGATAAGACTTCAGTCTCATAAAGGCTCTTGACATCATCCAAGAATTTTGCCAGTGGTTTCAGCTGCTTCCCAATGAAGAGGGCATTTCCCATATGCAATTCCAGCTCCTTCTTTGGAAAATTCAGTGAACAGATGAGGTGCTGGAAGCCCTGCTGGATCTCTGCTATTGGGGTGACTGTGAGATTGAACCCCAAGCTTTCCAGGATCTGAGTTTGGGTGCTGGAGCAGGCCCCAAGGGAGAGCATGGCCAAAGCAGCAGAAATGCTCACAGGGGAAAAGAAGATATTCTGATTTGGGGTCTCCACAGTGAATCTCCGGTACAGGTTGAATGCAAAGTCGGCATTGTTGGATGACATCTTATAGAGAGTGACATTTTGTTGGGGGGAATGGCAGGTGGTTACTTTGCCTTCAGAGCTGTTAGGTGATGTACAATGGATTGTCACATGAAGCCCAAGTAACAAGAAAACCAGATAGAGGGATGGTGACATTTTGGGAGGAAAGTAATCTATATAAGAGATGAGAAGAGAGAACCATTGGGAAAGGTTAAATGGATGAAACACTCTCTAAGCCAGAGACACATAATAATTATCCATCATTATTAATAATAAGACAATAGCAAAAAAATGATAGTGTGCTCACCAGGGACTGAGTGGAGGCCTCTCATTCCTGAAAAACTGATGACATATCTAATGGGAGCAGTAAGTAGCAGAGGTAGCTTGCCAGGACCACAGAAATCAAGAAATGGATTTTTGTTCAGATATAACAGGGACATTATTAAAATACTGTGAGTATACTAAATTTATGGAAATTGTATCACTTTCTATTTGAAACAGAGACAGCCTTTTGGAGAGAGAGGCAAAACACTCCCTGTGCATACATTATTCTTTGTATATTAGAAATCTGGATTGTGTTATTTTTTTTTTTTCCTTTTCAATTTGTCATTTTCCTCAGATAAAATCTATAAAAGATGAGATGAGAAAACCTCTCTACTTTCTTTGGCTTAAAAACAGGAGGATAATTTTCGTAAAATATGTGTAGCTGCAGTGGAAGGGTGATAGTTTATGTAGTCATGCACAAGGTCATGAGCTGAAATCCATTCATTTGTGTAACACTTGGAAGCCGTGGAAGTACTTCCAAACAACAGGAAGATGAAAATGTAACTGTGCATTTTAGATCTCTCTCACCATCAGTATCATCTAAAGAGTCATTTATAAATTGTAAGACATCTTAACATCCATGCACATTATTTTTAAATTATTAGAGAGGGATCCAGAAAGATATACTGTAAGGTGCTCTGAAGAATGGAATGCAATGGAATAAAAGGGTCAGCTGTGGAACCCCCAATGACAGTGGTCATGAGTGGCTAGAAGGAAGAGTACCATGGAGTCGGGACAGGGCTCCTTCTTCAGCCCTCCATCCTCTTCCTGGGTTATCACATTCACTTCCAGGAACTCAACTTCCACCTCATAAAAGAATATCTCTAGTCCAGAACATTCTTCTGAGTGTCTAGCTATTTCTCCAGCTGCCTAATGTATATACCCTCTAGAACATTCCATATTCACTTCAATCTCAAAGTTTCCAAAGGTTAAACTCACCATTTCTCTACTCTTAAAACCTTCTCCTTCTCCTTCATTCCTCATCTCTGTCTACTGATGTCATGTCTGAAACCTAGGAGTCATCCCAAGGGCTTCCCTCATTCTCCTCATCTAATCAGTCATGATGCCCTATGAATACCCATTGCCATTGAGTCGATTCTGACTCATAGTGACCTTACTGGACAGAGTAAAAATTCCCCATAGGGTTTCCAAGGCTGCAAATCTTTACGGAAGCAGACTGCCACATCTTTCTCCCGCGGAGCAACTGGTGGGTTCAAACCACTGAGCTTTAAGTTAGCAGCTGAGCACTTAACCACTGCGCCACCAGGGCTCCCTACCTCATGAATAAAACAAAAACAAAAAACAAATCTGCTGCCATTGAGTTCATTCCGACTCATAGCGACCCTATAGGACAGAATAGAACTGCTCCATAGGGTTTCCAAGGAGCCCCTGGTGGATTCAAACTGCCAACCTTTCGGTTAGCAGCCGTAGCTCTTAACCACCACGCCCTATGAATACTACCTCTTAAATACCTCTCAAAATTTCTACCTCATCTCCATCTCTACTGCCACTGCTTCAGTTTATGGCCTGAACTACTGCATCAGCTCCTAGCAGGTCACACTGCCTCCAGTCTCTCCACTCCAACTCTCCTGCTTCCACAACTCTCTCTAATCTCCACATTGTCACCAGGGTCCTCTTTCTGTAAAAATCACCAAGGCTAGTAGGAGGCCAATTATTAGATGACCATGTATAGACCTTGGCCGCAAAAGCTAGGAGTTCAGAGCTCATAGGGATTTGGGACTCTGACTGCTGAACGAGACGTTCAAAGTAACCAAAGAGAAAAAAGTACTTACAGCACACGACCAAGAAGCCACTTGCATCTTTCAGAAAGCAAAACCTTTCCATCTTTATAATGTGCCCTGTATTGCAAAACTAGAACACTTGTAGTTACTCATTAACCCTGCGATGATATTTCCAAAGCCAATGCCCAAAACCAAGGCCGAGAGGAACAAAGTGAAAAATGATAAGGATGAAACTTTGGATGATTGCTTTGGCTGCCAGATCGTTCATCTATAACAAAAGAGAAAAAGGATTGTCAGAGCTGTGGGAGGTTCAGGTTCATGCCAGCAAAAGTGTCTCTTCAGCAGGCAGAACAAAGGCCATGGGCAAAGGTGACAGGAAGCAGCAGGAAAAAGACTGTTCTTACAATCATGGCCAAATAGTGCTGTGATCGGCCGACTTTGGAAGGAAAGGAGCACACAGGCAGAGGCTAGGTGAGCCTCTCATAGGGGTGTGGTAGAAATTATTTATACATTGGCCAGGAGGAGATGATGTCAAAGCTAGCTTCCTACTCTAAGCTTCTGATGCTCCACACATATATGTCTACTTAGGGGAACAACCATTCCCATCCTATGGTCACTAAAATTCTGTGCACCATTCCCTGGGCCACATGACTCCAAAAGAGGGTGCAGAAGAATCCAACTCATTCAGTGTTAACTGTGTACCAACAAAACACAAAGAAGCTGTGTGAGAAAAGAGCACTGGACTCAGTCAGAGACCTGGGTTCAGTCTTGGCTCTACCACCTTCTAGCTCTAGTAGTAGTTGTAACAATAGCAGCAGCAGCTACTCCTGCTGATTGAGTATTTACCATACGCAGGGCATGATGCAAAGCATCTGGGCATCTGGTTCCAACAACATCTTGCTTTAGGACTACATTAAGGATGTGCATGTGTTAAGTGTGTGCTGAGGGGTGGAGGCAATGGGCATACTTTGAGCTTATTCCAGATGTAGTCCATGACAAGACTTGGAAGCTCAGACTTTACCGTTAGGGCACTGGGAAGCCCCTGGGAGATCTTTGACAAGGCAGATAAGGGGTAATTATGCTGCAACATTGTTTCTCTCAACTAAGGATTAACTGAGCTCCTAGTATGTGGAGGGCACCACACTGGGCAGTGAGGTTTCAGAGGTGAGTGGTAAATATTGGCCCTGAATCTACTGGATCTTTCTAACCACCTGGCACCCACTATCCTAACTTGAATAGGAAAGGGCACACCTCACATACAGGATGATCACTGATGTGTGTGTCACACAGCAAGTCAGTGGCAAGCTCAGGTCTCCCGACTGTGAGGCCAGTACACACTCACTCCTAGTAATACAACACAAAGTTGGCTCTCTCAACTACTGCAAGTCCCTTCAGAAGAAACAGGAAAAAAGCTATCTAAAAAGAAAACATCCAGACCTGTGCCCTCTGGTGGCATAGTCAGACAATCACATAGCCTTGTTTTCTGCTGCATCTGATTCAGCTGAGTTTTGCTAACAGCTAGTAACTGCAAGGCCTATCTCTGAAATACAAAAAGGTCATCCCTCTCTCCCAGGCCCCCTGTCCTGTGCTCTGGAGTCAGAGGCACTAGACTTGTGCTCCTGTCAGGTCTCTGCCACGTAGTAACTCTGTGATTTGGGCAAGTTACTTAATATGCCTGAACCTCAGTTTCCTTACCTTTAAAGTGGAAATGCTAATAATCCCCATATCATGTGGTTATTGAGAGTATCCAATGAAATTTAAAGGTGATGTCCTATCACAGTGCTTAGCACATAGTAGGTATCCATCAGCTGTTACTTCCTTGCCCTCTCATCTGCTATAGTGATTCTCTTTCTCCATGTCAAGCTTCCAGGATTCCTGGGCTCCATCCCCTACCCCCAAGACTGTTCAGTTTTGTTCACTAGAAATGCATTCTCCTTAAGAAGAAATTGATTGTTAAGGTGTAAGATCTTCTTAAACAAATGTATATTTAACACAATAATTTGTCTTGTATAAAGCTGCTGAAGTGTGGAGCCAGCACATTGAACACAGAATCCCTAGGAAGTGTTACCATGTCAATAAATTCAATCAGATCTAAAATTATGTATCTTCCTCTTTGGATGAACAATATTGTAATCAATTGCCACACAAATTCTTCAGAGTTTCAATATCAAGAAATAAAATATCAGTTTAAACTTAGAAAAATAAAGATAAATTTTAAGGTAACCACAAAGGAAGCTAACAAACCTACCCATCAAATTAAAAAAGAAGAAAAACATAAAGACTCAGCAAACACAAAATCAACAATAATGAAAAAGATGAAAAGAAAATACATAAAAATGACTCAGCACAGAAAATTAAATGCAACAAAGAAATCGTCAACAGCACAAAAAAAATACATCAAAATGACAGCACTAAACTCATACCTATCAATATTTACATTGAATGTAAACGGACTAACCTCACCCATAAAGAGACAGAGAGTGACAGAGAATGGATAAAAAAAAAAAAAAAAAACACGATCCACCTATATGCTGCCTACGAGAGACACACCTTAGACTCAAAGACACAAACAAACTAAAACTCTAAGGATGGAAAAACATATATCAAGCAAACAATAACCAAAAAAGAACATAAGTGGCAATATTAGTCTCTGGAAAAATAGACTTTAAAGTAAAATCCACCACAAAGGATAAAGAAAGACACTATATAATGATTAAGGGGTCAACACACTAGGAGAACATAACTATAATAAATATATACGCAACAAATGACAGGGCTCCAAAATACATAAGACAAACTCCAACAGCACTGAAAAGAGAAATAGACAGCTTCACAATAATAGTAGGAGACTTCAACACACCACTTTCGGTGAAGGACAGAACATCCAGAAAGAAGCTCAATAAAGACATGGAAGATCTAAATGCCACAATTAACCAGCCTGATCTCATGAACATATACTGAACACTCCACCCAACAGCAGCCAAGTATATTTTCTTTTCCAACGCACACGGAACAGTATCCAAAATAGACCACATATTACGCCACAAAGCAAGCCTTAACAATCCAAAACATCAAAATATTACAAAGCATCTTTTCTGAACACAATGCCATAACAGTAGATCAGTAACAGAAACAGCAAGGAAAAAAATCAAATACGTGGAAACTGAACAACACCTTGCTTAAAAGCTACTGGGTTATAGAAGAAATCAAGAACAGAATAAAGAAGTTCATAGAATCAAATGAGAATGAAAACATATCATACCAGAACCTTTGGGACACAGCAAAAGAAGTGCTCAGAGGTCAATTTATAGCAATAAATGCAAACATTCAAAAAGAAGAAAGGGCCACAATAAAAATATTAACCCTTACAACTCAAACAAATAGAAAGAGAGCAGCAAAAGAAGCCCTCAGGCACTGGAAGAAAGGAAATAATAAAGATTAGAACAGAAATAAATGAAATAGAGAATAGAAAAACAATCGAAAGAGTCAATGTCTTAGTCATCTAGTGCTGCTCCAACAGAAATACCACAAGTGGATGGCTTTAACAAAGAGAAATTTATTCTCTCACAGTCTAGTAGGACAGAAGTCCAAATTCAGAGCATCAGCTCCAGTGAAAGGCTTTCTCTGTCAGCTCTGGAGGAAGGTCCATGTCATCAATCTTCCCTTGGTCTGGGAGCGTCTCAGTGCAGGAACCTCAGGTCCAAAGGACACGCTCTGCTCCTGGCGCTGCTTTCTTGGTGGGATGAGGTCCCCAACTCTCTGCTTGCTTCCCTTTCCTTTTATCTCTTGAGAGATAAAAGGTGGTGCAGGCCACACCCCAGGGAAACTCCCTTTACATTGGATCAGGGATGTGACCTGGGTAAGAGTGGTGTTACAATCCCAACCTAATCCTCTTTAACATAAAATTACAATCACAAAGTAGAGGACACCCACACAACACTGGGAATCATGGCCTAGCCAAACTGATACACACATTTTTGCAGGGACACAATTCAATCCATGACAGTCAACAAGACCAAAAGTTGGTTCTTTGAAAAGATCAACAAAATCAACAAATCATTGGCAAAACTGACAAAAGAAAAACAGGAGAGGAAGCAAATAACCAGTATAAGAAATGAGATGGGTGATGTCACAACAGACTCAACTGAAATAAAAATGATCATAACAGAATACTATGAAAAATTGTACTCCAATAAATTTGAAAACTTAGAGGAAATGGACACATTTCTAGAAACACACTACCTACCTAAACTAACACAAACCGAGGTAGAAAAGCTAAATAAACCCATAACAAAAGAAGAGATTGAAGAGGTAATAAAAAAAAAAAAACTCCCCCCCAAAAAAGCCCTGGCCCTGACAGCTTCGCTGGAGAATTCTACCAAACTTTCAGAGAAGAGTTAACACCACTACTACTAAAGGTATTTCAGAGCATAGAAAAGGAAAGAATACTCCTGAACTCATTCTATGAAGCCAGTGTAACCCTGATACCCAAGCCAGGTAAAGACACTAAGGAGAAAGAAAATTACAGACCAACATCCCTCATGAACATTGACGCAAATATCCTCAACAAAATTCTAGCCAATAGAATTCAACAGCATATCAAAAAAATAATACATCATGACAAAGTGGGATTCATACCACGTATGCAGGAATGGTTCAACATTAGAAAATCAATAAATGTAATCCATCATATAAATAAAACAAAAGATAAGAACCACATGATCTTATCAATTGCTGCAGAAAAGGCATTTGATAAAGCCCAACACCCATTCCTGATAAAAACTGTCAGCAAAATAGGAATAGAAGGGAAATTCCTTGACATAATAAAGGGAATTTATACAAAGCCAATAGCCAACATCATTCTAAACAGAGAGAGACTGAAAGCATTCCCCTTGAGAACGGGAACCAGACAAGGATGCCCTTTATCAACACTCTTAGTCAACATTGCGCTGGAGGTCCCACAGAGCAATAAGACAAGAAAAAGACATAAAGGGCCTCCAGATTGGTAAGGAAGAAGTAAAAGTATCCCTATTCACAGATGATATGATCTTATACACAGAAAATCCCAAAGAATTCACAGGATAACTACTGAAACTAACAGAAGATTTCAGCAAAGTATCAGAATAAAAGATAAACATACAAAGTCAGTTGGATTCCTCTAAACCAACAAAGAGAACTTCAAAAAGGAAATCACCAAATACCATTTGCAATAGTCCCCAAGAAGATAAAGTACTTAGGAATAAATCTAAGTAGAGACTTAAAAGACCTATAAAAAGAAAACTACAAAACATTACTGCAAGAAACAAAAAGAGACATACATAAGTGAAAAAAAAAATACCATGCTCATGCATGAGAAGACTCAACAATGTGAAAATGTCATTTCTACCCAAAGTGATCTATGGATACAATGCAATTCCAATCCAAATTCCAACAGCATTTTTTACTGAGATGGAGAAACAAACCACCAACTTCATATGGAAAGGGAAAAGGCCCCAGAGAAGTAAAGCATTACTGAAGAAGAAGAACAAAGTGGGTGGCCTCACACTACCTGATTTTGAAAACTATTACACCACCACAGTAGTCAAAACAGCCTGGTACTGGTACAACAACAGATACTTAGACCAATGGAACAGAATTGAGAATCCAGACATAAATCCATCCACCTATGAGCAGCTGATATTTGACAAAGGCCCAAAGTCTGTTAAATGGGAAGAAGACAGTCTGTTTAACAAATGGTGCTGGCATCACTGGATATCCATCTGCAAAAAAATGAAACAGGACCCATACCTCACACCATACACAAAAATTAACTAGAAATGGATCGAGGATCTAAATATAAAAGCTAAAACGATAAATATCATGGGAGAAAAAGTAGGGACAACACTGGGAGCCCTAATACATGGCATAAATAGTATACAAACCATAACTAACAATGCACAAATACCAGAAGAGAAACCAGATAACTGGGAGCTCCTAAACATCAAACACTTATGCTCATCAAAATGCTTCATCAAAAGAGTAAAAAGAAAACCAACAGATTGGGAAAAAAATTTTGGCTATGACATATCTGATAAGGGTCTAATCTCTAAAACCTACAAGACACTGCAACACCTCAGTAACAAAAAGACAAACAATCCAGTTAAAAAATGGGCAAGGATATGAACAGACACTTCACCAAAGAAGACATTCAGGCTGCTAACAGACACATAAGAAAATGCCTGTGATCATTAGCCATTAGAGAAATGCAAATCAAAACTATAATGAGATACCATCTCACCCCAACAAGGCGGGCACTAACCCAAAAAACACAAAATAATAAATGTTGGAGAGGTTGTGGAGATATTGGAACTCTTATGCACTCCTGGTGGGAATGTAAAATGGTCCAACCACTTTGGAGAAGGATTTTGTACTTCCTTAAAAAGCTACAAATAGAAATACCATACGATCCAGCAATCCCACTCCTAGGAATATATCCTAGAGAAATAAGAGCTTTCACACTAATAGATATATGCATACCCATGTACATTGCAGCATTGTTCACAATAGCAAAAAGATGGAAACAACCTAGGTGCCTATCAACAGACAAATGGATAAACAAACTATGGTACATACAGTGGAATACTAAGCAGCGATAAAGAACAATGACAAATCAGCAATACATCTCACAGCGTGGATGAATCTGGAAGGCATTATGCTGAGTGAAATTAGTCAGTCCAAAGGGACAAATATTGTATGAGACCACTATTATAAGACCTCAAGAAAAGGTTTAAACACAGAAAAAAGCATTCTTTGATTATTACAAAGGTGGGGAGTGAGGGGAACAGGAATTCACTAATTAGATGGTAGACAAGGATCAACTTTGGTGAAGGTAAGGGCAACACACAATCCAGGGAAGTCAGCACAACTGGATCAAAGCAAAAGCTAAGAAGTTTCCTGGACACGTCCAAACACTTTGAGGGACAGAGTAGCGTGGGCTGGGGGCTGGGGCCCATAATTTTGGGGAACATCTAGGTCAACTGGCATAACAAAGTTTATTAATATTCTGCATCCCACTTTGGTGAGTGGCATCTGGGGTCTTAAAAGCTTGCGAGCAGCCATCTAAGATGCATCAGTTTGTCCCATCCCACTCAGAGCAAAGGAGAATGAAGAACACCAAAGACACAAGGAAAATATTAGCCCAAGAGACAAAAAGGCCACCAGAGACTTCATCAACCTGAGACCAGAAGAACTAGATGGTGCCTGGCTACCACCAGTGACCGCCCTTACAGGGAACACAAAAGAGAGTCCCTGAGGGAGCGGAAGAAAAGTGTGGAGCAGAACTCACATTCACAGAAAGAGACCAGAATTAATGGTCTGACAGAGACTGGATGAACCCTCAAAACTATGGCTCCTGGATGTTCTGTTAACTCAGAACTGAAGCCATTCCCAAAACCAACTCTTCAGACAAAGATTAGGCAGGACTATAAAACAAAAAATAATACATGTGAGGAGTGTGCTTCTTAGTTCAATCAGATACAGAAGACCAAACGGGTGGCTCCTGTCCGGAGGCAGGGTGAGAAGGCAGGAAGGCACAGGAACTGGTTGAATGGACACAGGGAACCCAGGGTGAAAAGGGGGAGTGTGCTGTCACATTGTGGGGATTGCAACTAATGTCACAAAACAGTATGTGTATAAATTTTTGTATGAGAAATTAACTTGAGCCATAAACTTTCACTTAAAGCACAATTTAAAAAAATTCAGAGTTTTGTTGTTAAAAATGCTCAAAGTTCCTCAGGTTATTTTTTGGGGGGGAGGGGGTGGGAGTGTGTCTGTGTGTGTATGTAAGCATTTTTCTCCCAGTCCAGACAATATTTGACCCTCAACTCCTGTCTGGGGGGAAGTGATAGGATCATAACTCTAGTTATAGGTCTGGAGACAATAATGAGTATGGGACAGTGGCATTAGTAAAATTGTCTTCCTCTTGCAATTAAGTCTTACAGGCAAGGAAATTACTGGGTCTTTAAGCAAAAGAGAAGTAGCCTCATTGGACAAACAGAGGGAATGCTTCTGCTGGAAAAGGAAGCTAAATGGGCATTTTGGTCTAGAGTTTCTTTCAATTCTCTCAATTTTCCTAGTCTTGAGTTCTCACTCTGTTTATTTCAGTGACTAACTTTGACAAAAGTGGTTTGTCAAGGCTGGGATACGAACTAATTCTGTAATTTGGTAATTCACAGGATCAAACGTGGCATTTACGTTTTAGCTAACTTAGCCCTCTACCTGCATTAGCTAAGAAATTCTATGTGCATGTTGCCTGGCTTCATTTATTCCATGTGCCCTTGAGCTAAGAATTTAGGATTTTGAGCTTGTCATTCTTTTTGTAAGTTTTCTAGTGCCATCAGAATCTTACATATCATCTCACAATCTTTGAATTCCTTATATGCTTCAGACTTATCTATGGCAACACTGAAGTCCTCCAAAGACTTACCATGCCAACCAAGCTGCCCCAGCTGCCCTAACAGCAAGAAGCGCAGCCACCCCAGCTGCCCTGCAGACCCACAAGCATGAGATTAAGTATATCTCATTTTGTGCAACTGAAATTTGTGAGTTTTGTTACATACAAATACTTACTGATGAAACCTGTCTTCCAAAATAAAGTCAATAATTGTATTCGAATCAAGGTTCTTTAGTTAAAAGCACCTAGATCATTCTTAAAGCCATACATGATGAGAAGATCATCCAAATGTGTACAACAAGAGGAGAACAAAGAGCAGAACGAGAAACATTTTTTTAGGTACGGGCCAAGTTAGAAGAATTCATTGTTACATCACTACATAGGAGGTATTGAGTAAGCAAATGTGTAATGAATGGAAATTGCTGTAATGATTTAACAATCAAGGAAGATCTTCTATTTTCTTCTATTTTAGAAAACAGTAAAAACAACAACAACAAAAAAGTTTCTTCCTTTCAGAGGCCTACTTAATGAGTTGCTTTGTCACTTCATGCCATATGGGCTGCCATATTCCCCCTCCATAATATAAATGAGGTTTTCAACAGGCTTTAGCCCTACTAGACCAGATAATCAACTTCAAGTTTCTACAATATACTTAAATTTTATTGCATGAAACCTAACTCCTGATATTAATGTCTGTGTCAGTCAGAGTTCTTGGCTCCAAGTAACAGAACCTACTGCTGGCTAGCCTAAAGAGTAAAGGCATTTATTGGAGGATATAAGCCTATAAAAAAAATTAAGAGGAATGCCAGGGAAGCTTGCTCTTTTTGCCCAGGAGACAGGGACAGAGGTATGCATCTACCCTGATTCAGGGATATTGGTTAATGGTTTTACTGGATCATCAGAGACTTGGAGTGACACTATTGGAAAACATATGATAAGGAGGCTTGGGAAAAAGGTATGTGGGCAGACCACTGCAAATAGGCACAGAGTGTGAATGCTCACCAAAGAGCAACCTTAGCAGAGGATAATTTTAATAATCAGTGGATAAGATGATACATTCTGTAGATGTCAGTCAGCCTCTTTCCCTAGACATCTCTAGCCTTGTCTGATGGGTTCATGAAGAAAGTGGCCACATCAGCTGGAGGAGAAGTTATACATGGGCTCAGCAACATGACTTCCACTCACCAAGGCCAATCTGGCTACAACCACTGCAGATATCAACACAGAGCCCCCAATATGGCACCATTCCCCAAGGAGACTAGCCAGCTACCTGGTGTCAGATCAGGTACTTTGGACCACTTCCATCATTGAAGAGGCAATTTTTTAAAAATCTCACCAGAGTAAACACTTAATCCAATGTCCTATGATTTAGGTCAATGGAAAACTACAGTAACACATAAAAGCAAGACACCTAATGGCTCAGACCTTTCAGGAATCAAGGTTTGGGTCACTCCATCAGACAAGGAAACTTGACCAGCTATGGTGATTGCTGAGGGCAAAGGTATATGGAATGGGTAGTGGAAGAAGGTAGATAAATATACTTGTAATCATGTGGCCAAGTGACAAAACTAGGACTTTAACAGTTATGCATATTTCTTCTTTATTTTCTTATGAACAAGCCTGTGTCTATATTAACATTTTATTCTTCCATCTTCCTATTCTCTTATTTCTTCCTATTTACATAAGAAGTTCAATGTAGTTAATTTTATATTTCAATATATATGTTATAGAATATCCAAGTGGACTCAGAAGAAGAATAAAAGTCACTAGAAGATGGATAAAGAAACGTATTCTCTTTTGTGGAGAAGTTCCACATGTTTTCAGTTGTACATGGGATAGTTGAATCAGGATAAGTGGGAGCATGGCTTTAATTTTGTCTTTATTTGGAAGTGAAATATGGTTTAAAGAAGTGTGTATGAGTGCCAGGTTCACAAGGGCTGGACTATAGTAGCTTTGTAATGTGTCAGTTTGACTAGGCTGATGGTCACACATCCGGGGAAGGGGAGGGAGAATTACTCAACAAACGCTGCTGTATGTTGCTATTTAAAATAAAGTCCAACAGAAATTTTAATCTAAAACAATATGCCAATATTAATCCTATATGGATTAAGTAATTGAATGTAAAAATTCAGATGACTTCCGAACAAAAAGAAAATACAGAACAAAATTTAGAAGTTTAAAAGGAAAACATCAAAAAAGAACTTGTTTATTGCTTTTTCAACATAAAAATGAAAAACAATTAGAATCACTAACAAATTTACGATGCAAGAAGCAACCTAGGAAAAATGGTTTCAGCAAATGGTTAATATCCTGAATACAATCCCATCATATCCTATCCCCTCTCTCAAGCTTGACTTAAGGCAGGGAGTAAACTCTAGCCCAGTCAGCCAGGGAAGAAGAAAATCAAAGGGTTCACTCTGAAGGCCCAAGAGACTAATCAATCACTTCTCTGCAATAACTCAAGAATAGAATAAAGTTATTGTTGACATAATGTTATGGATTGAATTTTGTCCACCAAAAATAAGTGTTATAAATCCTCACTCATATACTGTGGATGTAATCCCATTTGGGAATAGGGTTTTCTTTATCAGTGTAGGGTGTGTCTTAAACCAATCACGTTAGAGAAATAAAAAGAGCAGATAAGGCACAGAAGCAAGAAAGCACAGATGGGGGAAGATAGTTGCCACATGTCTTAGTCATCTAGTGCTGCTCTAACAGAAGTACCACAAGTGGATGGTTTTAATGAAGAGTTTATTTCCTCATAGTCAAAGTAGGCTAAAAGTCCAAATTCAGGGCATCAGCTCCAGAGGAAGGCTTTTTCTTTCTGTCGTCAGCCTTGTTCTCTTCGGTGTTCTCCTGGCTTAGGAGCTTCTTTGCGCAGGAAGCCCGGTCCAAAGGACGTGCTCTGCTCCCGGCACTGCTTTCTAGATGGTATGAGGTCCCCAACTCTTTGTTTGCTTCCCTTTCCTTTCATCTCTTGAGAGATAAAAGGTGGTGCAGGCCACACCCCAGGGAAACTCTCTTTACATTGGATCAGGGATGTGATCTGGGTAAGGGTGGTGTTACAATCCCACCCTAATCTTCTTTAACATAAAATTACAATCACAAAACGGAGGCCAACCACACAATTCTGGGAATCATGGCCCAGCCAAATTGATACACACATTTTTGGGGGGACATAATTCAATCCATGACACCACACCACATGAAGATCACCAAGGAATCAAAGAACAGAAGCTGAAAAGAGAAAAGTACCTTCCCCCAGAGCCAACAGAGAGAGAAAGCCTTCCTCTAGAGCTGGCACCCTGAATTCAGACTTCCAGCCTCCTAAACTGTGAGAAAGGAGCCCTGGTGGCCAGTGGTTAAGAGCTAGGCTGCGACCCTAAAGGTCGGCAGCTCTGCAAGAGAAAAAACTTGGCGACCTGCTCCCTTAAAGATTACAGCCTGGGAAACCGTATGTTGTTATTGTTGTTATGTGTTGTCGAGTTGGTTCCAACTCATAGTGCCCCCATGCACCACAGAAAGAACCACTGCCCAGTCCTGCGCCGTGCTCACAATCGTTGTTATGCTTGAGCCCATTGTTGCAGCCACTGTGTCAATCCATCTCGTTGAGGGTCATCCTCTTTTTCGCTAACCCTGTACTTTACCAAGCATGATGTCCTTCTCCAGGGATTGATCCTTCCTGATAACATGTCCAAAGTATGTAAGACATAGTCTCACCATCCTTGCTTCTAAGGAGCATTCTTCCCTATAGGGTCGCTACGAGTTGGAATTGACTCGAGGCACACATCAACAACGAACTGTGAGAATATAAATGTCTGTTCATTAAAGCCACCCACTTGTGGTATCTCTGTTATAGCAGCACTAGATAACTAAGACACAAAATAAAACTTTATACTTGCATAGTATTTCACAATAGGAAAAGAGCTTTCACACCCATTAGAGCAAGCTTGTGAAGTAGCTGGGGAATCATTATCCTAACTTGACAGGTGATAAAACTGAGGACTAGAAATAAGAAGTCATATCAGGGAGCAAGTGTTAAAACCAACTCTAGACCACAGATTGGGTTTCTTCCTCAGTTTTGCTGTACTGAAGAAAAGTTTGGATTAGAGGTTTTCTATATTCCTTTAAAATTTTAAACCAGTGATTAGTTAAAACACCCTGCTCCCTTCTTGAGGGAGGACAAGAGGCAAAATTTAAAAAATTGAAATTTGGTTGGAGGTGATACAAAGGATTTATTGATGTTATTTTCCTAAATGTAATATTACTTAAATCATTTGCTTTGCCTTTTTAAAAAAAGTTTTCATATTTACAAAACATTTTTCTTTTCAGAATAAATATAAAACTGTGGTTGATTTCTCCATAATTTTAAGAATTATTTACAACAAGTTCTTGGCTAAGTGAGGCTGAACACAACAAAAAGTCTTAAGACTCCTGACTCAAAAAATTATTCTAGAAAACCTACCTTTTTAATGTCTGTCATGTTTGCCTTTAAAGGAAGTATCTCAGCTTTCTTTATTCATTCTTTGGAGGCTTGAAGTGAATTTGACAGAGTTTATTAAAGAGCTCGCAGTCCTATTTTTAACATTTTTTCAACTCTCCATTCTGACTGCCTGCATCCATTTCAACTTTGAGTGTTCTTTTCTAAGTAGATTTGTTTTTGTTGTTAGATGAGGTGGAGCGGATTCCACTTAGAGCGAACCTGTATGACAGAACTGCCACATATAGTTTCCTAGGCTGTAGTCTTTAGGAGAGCAAATCCCCAGGCCTTTTTCCCTGCAGAGCAGCTGGTGGGTTCAAACTGCCTTTCGGTTAGCAGCCGAGCTCTTAACCATTGTACCACCAGAGATGCGTCCAAATTTTTTTCTCTCTCCTTCTTCCGGGAAGTTTTTACACAGCTGAGATCTAAGCTATACAAGTTTTTTTATGACTGTCCCTGCGGGCATGAGGGGCCTCCAAGCGGAAATGGGGGAACAAATCACAGTTCCCGTGCCCCAAGGCCCAACTGTATTGGAACACTACAGTTTTTCCGACTATGGTAAAATCAAAAGGACAGAACTTGTGTGGATATAAAAGGTAGCCCAGGATCCTAACTCAAGAGAAAGAGACGAGACCCGAACTCTAGAAGGTGAGGGACTGAATGATTCATTGGAAGGAGGACCTGTCAATCCTCCCTCTCAGCAAATGAGCTTATAGTTCATGGCCAAGGGAGGCGGGCTTTGTTGACCTTTGGTAGCCCCGCCCCCATCACCCACCAAGCAGAAGCTTTCTGGCCTGCTCCGCTGTCATCTCAGGCACAGTCTTGGTGGGACACTCCCTGGGCCAACCGCCTGCCCTTCCGGTCGCGGGGCCCCCACAGGCACCACTACAGACTGTTATGCGCTCTCTGGCCGCCTACTTAGCTGCCGCTACCGACTAGGGACAGGCCCCACCGCCAAAGGCCTCCCCTCAGAGACAGTCACTTCAGCGGCCGCTATCTTCACCGCCGTCACTGCAGCCTGATCGTCGCCTCAATTAAAGCACTGACGGGTGCGTCCCTTCTGCCATGTGTGCCACAGCGGAGCAAAATTTGGCCCCAGTTGGCCAGGATGGCAGTGACCCCGGGCCCGTCCAGAGTCACGCAGTGCCAGCAGAAAAGGAAGCCATAGTTGGGGAGGCCGCCTTCCCTCGGGCTTTCCAGGTGGCTGAGCGAGATCTTCGGGAGAAGGAGGGTGAACAGGAGGCAGGCTGACCTGCAGCAGAGGAGACCCTGCATGTCCAGCAGACAAAGCATGCGAAGGAGGAGGAGGTAGACGTGGAGGATCACAAGGAGGAGTATAAGAATGAGGAGGAGAAGGACGACAACGACCTCATTAATGATGAGGATCAAGAGGAAGAGAAGGAGGACTTCGAAGAGGAAGACATAGACGAGGAAGAAGACTATGAGGAAGAGGAGGACAGCGAAGAGGAAGAGGAGGATGACCAGGTGCACGCAGATGCTGTCGCGGGTCCCCGTGAGTACCATGGTATGGTTTAGGTCTCTGCTCTGGAGTCTGTTCTGTTCCCTTTTACACCGTTTCTATCATAACGACCATATCCTCGTCAGGCCGTACTCAGGCCGCTAGGGGGTGGCAGGCAGCCCCTGGGAGCCTGAAGATCCAGGGGAGGAACCTGCACATTGGGAGGGTGAGGACCTAACAGAGGAAGATGTACCCCAGGATCCGAGGAATCCCAGGAGTCTTAGGAACCCCAGGAACCCACAGAGGGGGCTGTACCCGGGGAGGAAGAGGAACCCACACCAAAGGCCAGGGTCAGAGAGGGTGAGGATATCGCTGGAGCCATCATGTCCTATGAGATGGGGGCCTATGCACCCGAGGGCACCCAGGCTGGCAGGTGGAGGCAACATCGTCAGGCTCTTGTAGTCTCTGTTGGGGCAGCTGGCTCACTTGGAGGCCCCGCTCCAGGCTTGCCTCACGTGGTTAAGCAATGAGTCAATGCTCTCAAAAATCTTCAGGCAGAATATGCCCAAATAGAAGCCCAATTCTATAACGACCTTTACAATCTTGAGATAAAGTATGCTTCCTTCTACCAGCCTCTGTTTAATAAGAGATCTGATACCATCAATGCAGTTTATGAGCCCACAGAAGATGTGTGTCAGTGGGAAGTAGGTGTTCAGGAAGGAGTTTATGAAGAAATGGAAAGAGCCTGAAGGAAAACCACAAATAAATGGCATGCCTCACTTTTGGTTGACAGCTTTTAAAAATACAAAGATTCTTCGTAAGTTGATCCAAGAAAATGATGAACTGGTACTGGAGCACTTGAAAGGTGTAAAAATTAAATTTTCAGGGGTTGAGGAATCAATAAGCTTCACCATAGAATTTGTCTTTAAGTCAGATGAATAGTTTTTCAACGAAGTTCTGACAAAAACATACCACATGCGATCACACCCAGATGATTCTGACCCCTTCTTCTCCCAAGGGCCAGAAATAATCAGCAGCACAGGTTGTGAGATTTCCTGGAAACGGAAAAAATGTCACTGTGAAAACAATCAAGTTGCAGAAATGTGAGGGCCATGGAAGTGTTGTGTCGACCAGAAGCAAGGTGCCCAGCCATTCTTTTTTCACCTACTTCTATCCTCCTGATTCTCCCAAGCGTAGATTACTGGGTGTTGCTGTTGATTATAAATTGGGATATATTATCCGTGAACTTCTGGTCCCAAAGTCCATATTATTCTTCACTAAAGAAGAGATTGAATGTAACTATGAAAATTCTGATGAAGAGGGCCAAGAAAATGGAAGTGAGGAGAAAAAAGAAGAAGAAAATGAAGAACCAGAAGAAGGACCCCAAAAGGATCCAGGCCCAGCAGAGGGCACCCCCAGAGAATCCAGGCATCTCTGTTTAACTTTGAGCATTACTTAACTACTTCTGACATATACTTGTTATATTTTTAATTTTCTCAGTAAGCTAAATAATAAATTAAAAAATTTAAATTTAGTTTTAAAAACCAGTTTAATGTTAATATTATTCTTTAAATTAGATGATATAGGATGTGGCATGTTCTGAAACGTGCATTGACTTGTAGCGGTAAGGTTACTACAGGTGAGAAACTTATCAGACCGGTAGCCTAGACCAATATTTGTTTAGGACACAGTTATCAGAAGAAGTGGTTAGAGCGACTGGACTGTGCACTAGCTGGGTCTTCATCATTTGGCCACAGAAATAGTTTCTTGTACTAACTAGGAGACAATGCCTTTGAGAATGTGGCTACTTACAAAATTGTAAAAAGCTAAGAATTTCAAGTAGGACCACATTCAATGATTGATACCTAAGTATTTGTTTAGTTGTAAATTTTTTTATTTCATGTGGCAGTCGAAAGAAAAGAAAACTAGTCATAGAAAGATTATTGTTTATCACTGAATTTCTAATTAAATCTTTTATCTGTCTTTTCTTTCTCTATTTCTCCTTCTCATTTTATAGATACGGAAACAGAGTCAGAGGTTAAAAGAGTATGATTTATGGAAAGAACATAGGCTTTTAAGGTGGAAAGACTTATTCAAATCCCAGAATAGTCTCTCAAGTAAAAAAAGAAAAAAAAAAAAAAAAGAATTCCTAGTGTTTGGTAAGAGGGAAATGAGATTGGTGTAATCAGGTGATTGAAGTCTTTGGATGCATGAGCACCCTAATAGCCGAGGGTCTGGGTTACAAGAGGAAAACGCGCTATTTTCTCCTGTTTAGACAATAGACATACATAGGATTATTTCCTTAGGTGTAGAAAATCATTGGTGCATGTTAATAGTGTACAATTGCTAATTTTCTCTTATTTCATCCTACAGTTGGAAGGCATAGACAGACATGGAGGAGGAAACAATGAATTTGTTCGTCATGCATTTGAGATTTTCTCTTTCTCATATCAAAATTCCAATAGGAATTTTGTCAGCACTGATTTTGTTTCACAGTTCTTATCACCCAAAAAGTGATATCCACTGACATCTGACTTTTGTCTTACATTTTTCAGATATATTTGACAGCATTTATTCACGTTAATAATAAAAGTTCATTTGAAATGAATAAGCTGCAGATTTTTTTAGATAATACTGACTCACATCTCTTTGTATCTTTTCTTGTTTCATTTTGTCCCACTTTACTGTCTGTAAAAATGGCTTGGGGGCGGGCTCTGACCTCCTTCAGACCCAAGAGGGAAGGAGAACTAGGATCAACAGCCCCCAGCTGATTCCTGTGAGGCGAGGCCAGCCAAACAAGCCTCCTCTCTGCCATCTTTACTAAGTCTGACACCAACCGTCCCTCCCCACAGCACTCTCTACCGGGTTCCATAATTCGCTGCAATGGCCACACAGAACTCACAGACCATACAATTATGGGGTTTATTATACGGGAAGTAACAGTTATAATTCAGGCTCAAGAACACTCAGGATACAGTTCTTCCATCAGGACAGCCTCTCCCAGCTGTGCTTGCAGACAACGCCTCTCCCTGGCCCTCAGTCTCTGCCCAAAGGCACTCAGCTTTCTCTCTCCATGGGCCGGGAAGCCCACCGCACCGTCTCCTGCTGCCTGGTCTCTGCTGCTGGTCTCTCCTTCCTTGGTGGTGGTAGGCGCCTCTTCTCTGCTCTGGAATTGGCTTTCTTTTAAGGCAAAACTGACCAATCCCCTTGGTAGGCCACAATTACCCTATCACACAATCACCTGAGTGGGAGTTACAAGATCATGGCTAGAAAGGTCACACACAACAGTAACCACATAGCCCTGTCATTGAAAGGGATCACTATCAACCATTTGGTAAACCTGCTTTAAGCCCTTTTATTGCAGCCCAAAATCAATTAAAATACCAAGCTGTAAACAATTTATGTAAAGAGAGAGAGAGAGGTCTACCCTCTACTGCATTTTATTGAAAGAAACCAATAGATGACCTAGCTTGGCTGGAGGCCAGATGGTGCTCCTGAGCTTCCTTGGGCCAGTAGCATCAGCATCACCTGGGATCTTGTTAGAAATACAGATTTTCAGACCTCAATACAGACCTACTGAATCAGAAATTCTGAAGGCAAGCCACCAGCAATCAGGGTTTTACAAGTCCTCTAGGTGATTCTGAAACACAATAAAGTTTGAGAACCACTGGTTTAGAACAATGGGGTAAAACGTTGAGCCTCACCTAAGGTAGGATCAGCCTTAATTCACTGAGATGGGACCATAGCAGATAAACTGAATAGGGCAGTAAGGGCTGGACTGGGAAAGATACTAGAATTCTCAGGTGCCTGAGACACAGAGAAAGACCAACTGAAAAAGTAAAGATCAGGCGGTAGCAGTGGAAAAATAGATAAGGGGAAAAACTAGCTTCAGAAGGATACAAACATTATGATACCAGGTACATGAAGTTTTAAAACATGCAAAACAATCACCATGTATTGATTCTGGATATATATATATATGTAGGAAAAGGCATGCATATGAACAATGCATACATATGTAGTATGCAGAAAGACACGTATGAGAATGATAAACACCTTATTTAGAAGAGTAATTAAGTGTTGTGGATAGAGAAGGCAGATAATTCAATTGAGGAGGGGTGCACCCTGGAGTCCAACTGTATTTGTAATATTAAAGAGAAAATGAGCTGTTTAAGGAAAAAAAAAAAATGAAGTCGTAGTTGACCAGAGTACAGGATCAGAGAAAGGGGGAAAGCCAGGGATTTGAGAGTAGAGGACTTCGTTTCTACATTTAGGTAAGTCTGCCTAGATGCTCTCTGTTGTTGCAGTGTTCCGTCGAGTCAATTCCAGCTCACAGCAACCCTATAGGACAGAGTAGAACTGCCCGATAGGGTTTCCTAGGCTGTAAATCTTTACAGGAGCAGATCGCCAGGTCTTTTCTCCTGCAGAGCCGCTGGTGTGTTTGAACCACTGACCTTCCAGTTAGAAGCTAAGTGCTTAACCATTTCACCACCAGATCTCCTTAGATGCTCTCTACAGTGCAGTAATTCCTTCTTACATATTCTGTAGCAGCTCATCTCATATTCTAACTGGTAGTACCAGCTCTACTAACAGTTGCTGTCAAGTTGACTCCAACTCATGGCAACCTCATGAGTGTTAGAGAATTGTGTTCCATAGGGTTTTCAGTGGCTGATTCTTCAGAAGTAGATTGTCAGACCTTTCTTCCAAGTCACCTCTGAGTGGACTTGAACTCCTAATATTTTGGTACGTAACTGAGGATAACCATTAGCACCACCCAGGGACTCCCTTACTAATATTACCACCATTTATATACGTGAATCTATGCCCATGCCCCTGAGATCCCTATAGATTGTGAAATTTTAAATGATTGGTATCTTAAAAGGCTTTATTTATCTTTTTTTTTAAAGCACTGAGTTTTCTCCTTAGTAAATATTCAATTAATTTTTATTAAAGTTAAGTAATCTTAATACATCCACAACTCTATTTTTGTCACCAATGTTGACATTTAAAAACATATTATCATGTAGTTTTCATTATGGCTTGAATTGCATGGTGAGACAGAAGGCCCGGAGCCCTTTGTTGCCATTTACTAAACTGAAAAAGCAGACCAAGTAGACAGTTTTCTATGTAGTATAATTCATAGGGCCTCAAATTGTTTCTTACCGGTTAGTGTTTATGTTGTACCAGTTGTTAAATATGGTGTTACTCTTAGACCCTGTTAAGAGGGACCTACATGCCACAGGCCATGCTTTAGAGACCCCTCTTTGGCCCTCTTCCTGCCATACTCTTCATACTGGGCCTGGAGTTCACTCTGTGGGCCCAAGGGAATATATGCACACTCAGAATCTTAACCTCTTCCAGACCATCCTCAAGATACCTGGGGCCACTTAACTCTTTATCCAAATGTCCCTATGCCGGATTCCAGGAATTGCATGCTCCTCTTCATTGGGTCTGTCCTTCTAAAGACTGACTGCACTGCTAGTGTAAGTACTGTCAGGCCTGAGAAGTGACTACAGGGTGGCTATGCACAGGGAACAGAGTATGAATGGGCTGAGGTGTCACATATACACAGGTGACACCCTCCGGAGTGGGAGATGGAAATCAGAGTGCAAAGAGAAGAACAAGCTGGGGAGATAGGACCATGGTGCAGAAATTAACACTAGTCTAGGAATTCTAAATTCAAATCTGGCCTTTCAGGTAGACATAAACTTACACTTGTCATGGAAGGAAATGTTTATTAGTTGATTTAGACATTTCAAATAATTCAATATATGGCATGTAGGCCTCAATTGAAGGTTTTCCCTGAACCCTGCAAATGTTTCCAGTGTGAGCCACGTTAAATATTTGGTTCATTTCTTCCCTTTTGGGGCTTCAAGCTCTCTTTCCAGTATTTTGTTCTGCTTCACAGTGACCACATGACTAGTCCAAAAGGAACCAATGAGCTCCTGGTTGTGCACTTGTCCCATTATCACTATCCTAATTGAGATATTTTCCATTTGGAACTTACAATACAGAGAAGTATTGCAAATACTTAAACATGTAGCTCAAGGAGTGGGCCCTGCCTGTTCCTGTAAAATGGACTACATGTATCCTCTGCTGCCAGTTCATGGATCCCCTTGAAGTCTAACAGGCATTGAAACTTGTTCTGGCTATAGAGATGCCATTCTTATGTCAGTGGCAGATTCTGGTCATACAGTGGTGGCTCTTGAGACCAAGTTCTACCATGTTTTTGGGTAAGTGGGCTACTTACAGCCAGACAGTGGCATACTGTTCATGGTGAAGAAGACCCAACAATGCTCTAATGGACATGACATCCAATGGTCATTTTCTGCCCCTGTTCATACTCAGGCTGCTGGCATTATCAAGTGTTGGAATGGACCTTTCAATATTTGACAAAGATTTCTGGGATTTCCACTTCTGTCATGACAGTGCTTATCGCTCACCAGTTTCACTGGTGAAAATTATTTTTTTTTTAAAAAACAACCATTTAAATTATTTGGAAATGGTTCTGAGAGCATACAGCAATCAAGAAACTTTTATTCAAGGAAATCTACTAAAACTTGGTAAGAATAGCGAGAGTCTATTGTATTTGAACCAAGACCCACAAGCTCCTTCCCCCCTCCATTGTCGGCAAGATGGAAATCCCCTCCAGACTGGTACAACCAAGATAACAGGGCTCCCTCTCTCTGCAGCTGCTCATGGAATGGAGGCTCTACCTTGGGTACAACACTGCTGAGAATACCAGAGTTCTGAACTTCCTTGCCCTTGCTCATAAGACAGAGCAGCAAGCCAAAATGATCTAAAGCTACTGACCTGTCCTTCACCAAATGCCCAGCTCCCAAAGCAGGGGTGTCACTCATGGAGAAGTGTGTTATTGTCCTTACCCCCAGCTCTAGATCTTTAGCTCAGAGATTTTACGCAGGGGTAGAAGTAGGTCATATGACGCAGAGCTCAAAATCTTCCCATATGAACTGAATCTATTCACAGCAGAGTGTGAAGTTCAAGTTTAAGGATGCTCTCAAAAACAATGGAGGTAGTGGTTCAAAGAAATTAAGAGGAAATTTTCAGAACCATTAGAGATATAAACTAAATTGTAGGACAATTAATTTACCAGAGAGACCCAGAGAAATAGACAGCTAAGAAGAATCCTCCTGGGGTCAGAATAAATGTCAAACTCTGACCTCAAACATTACCCTTTCAAAGGAGCCTGAATTTAATTGGATCAGTCTGTGGGGTAATTTATGTCCTACCAAACCAAACCAAACCAAACCCATTGCCATCAAGTGGATTCTGACTCATAGCAACTCTATAGGACAGAGTAGAACTGCCTCATGGGATTTCCAAGGCTGTAATCTTTATGGAAGCAGACTGCCACATTTTTCTCCTTTAGAATGGCTGGTGGGTTTGAACAACCAACCTTCGGTTAGCAGCTGAGCGCTTAACCACTGTGCCACCAAGATCCTTGACCCGGTATTGACCACTAATTGCTGGCTCACTAGGGCATAAATAAGGAGCCCTAAATAATTGCTCAGCTGCTAACCAAAAACTCGGCAGTTCAAACCCACCAGCCGCTCCACAGGAGAAAGATGTGGCAGTCTGCTTCTATAAATATTTACAGCCTTGGAAAACCTATGGGGCAGTTCTACTCTGTCCTATCTATAGGGTTGCTATGAGTCGGAATTGCTATAAGTCGGAATTTACTCGACAGCAACGGTTTTTTTTTTTTTTTTGGTAAACGGTTGAGTCTAGTCAGGGAAAGAGACAAAGGGAGCCCTGGAAAAACCACTGTCAGCCCATGGTGACTGTCGGACTATGGGCATACCCAAACTGTGCTGCTTAAGCAGCAACATCAGAGGCTTCACACTCTGGAGGTGGGGGGGGCAGTGAGGGGATAGACTTCACTAAAACAATCCAGCCATTCAATAAGCAAATAACAACAGCAATCCCTGGATGGGAAGGGAGAGCAGTTTCCAGAGCTTCTTCATCAGTATTCTAGACAGCATCAAGAATCAGTGAGCTTGAATATATGTCAATAGAAACTTCCCGAATGGAAAAGCAAATAGAAAAAAAAAGAATGAAGAAAACAGAACAGAATATAAAGAACTGTGGGACAATTAAAAAGGTGTAACATATGCATAATGGAAATACCAGAAGAAGGAAGAAAGGAACATAATAAATATTTGAAGTAATAATACCCAAGAATTTTCCAAAATTTTTGACAGACATCAAACCACAGATCCAGGAAGATCATGGAACACTAAGCAGGATAAATACCAAAAACATCTACATCTAGGCGTATCATATTCAAACAGCAGAAAATCAAAGACAGAGTAAATCTTGAAAGAAGCCAGAAAGGAAAAATCACTTTACCTATAGAGGAATAAAAATAAGAATTATATCTGCCTTCTCTTCAGAAACTATGCAAGCAAAAAGAGAGTATGGTGAAATATTTAAAATGTTGAAAGAAAAAAAAATCCAGAATTCTGTAACGAGTAAAATTATCTTTCTAAAGTAAACGAGAAATAAAGACTTTCCCAGATAAACAAAACAAGAGGATTTGTTGCCAGTAGAACTACCTTGTAAGAAATTAAATTATTCAGAGAGAAGGGACGTTATATAGGTCAGAAACTCAGATCTGCATCAAGAAAGGAAGAGCAGTCGAGAAGGAATAAATGAAGATAAAATAAAGTATTTTGTTTTTTATTATTCTTAACTAATCTAACAGATAAAATTTGATCAAAGTAACAATTGTCCAATATATATTGGATTATTATTGCTTATGGATAATTGAAATATGTGACAGTAATTTTATAAGGGGGACAGAAGGGAGAAATGAGTTACAGACAACTCAACGGCCTCTAACAAAGCAAATATGTGAATTTTATGGTATGTGAATCATATCTCAATAAAACTGTTACAAAAAAAAAAAAAAGGAAACAGAAAAAATATTGCTGGGCAGGCTTTGTTACCAGCATTGTGGACTAGTTATCATAGTCAAAATATACGGGCATTAAATGTCAGTTTTCCACTCAAGAGAACATCCTTTGTCTAACCATTTTCTTTTTTTGTTCACTGACCATAGTGTTTGGGAAACTGGACTGATTTTATCTTAGGTATCACTTAGACAACAAGGGGAGGGTGACCTATAGCTTCTACTATTACTGGGTTTTAGTTGTTAGATATGACATGAAACAAACTACGAAGATAATGGTCCATGGTAGAATTCATGAAGCTTCCAGTGACCCACTGAAGCAGCAATAGGGGATATCATGAAACACTGAAAGTTCTGCTATTGTGTCCAAGCCCCCATGACCCCTGATCTATCTGAACAGTTCTGGTTGTATGTGGAGATGGCTAGGTGGTGGGAGAAGTAATGGCTACGGACTTAGGACAAATAGACTATGTGGCTATGGAGGGAGAATAACAACCCTAGCACCTGGGGTGGCATGCCTTAGACTCTTAGAAGCAAAACAAAACAAAAGACTCTTAGAAGATATGATCTGCCTGAATCAAGTGAAATATATGATCCTCTACTGGGTTTGTCATCCCCATCTATATGATTTGGGAATTTATATGCTTCTCTGATACCTGGGCAGCCTTGGATTATGACATGGATGGCTATCAACGCTGCATCTACTCGGTGACACCTCCCATGTGGTTTAGTGAAATCAGTGCAAGGGTGATCCAAATCAAGTGTAACAAGAAATCTCAAACTGGAGTGCCCTGTGTTTCTTTGGGTTTTATGTTTGATGTCTTGTAGAATTGGCTGCAGGAAATCTTTCCATTGGGAATGGGAATGACCGTTTGGCTCTTGTATTGCTCCCTGTAATTATTGAAAGTGACATCACCCCTTGGGCCCTTATTGGGCCACCAGGTAAAGAGGGTGCCCCACCTGGAGTATGCATTGACTCCTGGCTCCTTACAGCAGTGCAAGTACTGTTCCCTGAACAGTGTCCACACCCTGGAGACAATTCTCAGGAACCGTAGCCAACCAGATGGCACACATCCTAGAAGATCAGCAAATCAATCTAAACTTCCTTCCAAGGTTGTAATGGATAGCAGTCTAGCCTTAGACTACATTCACAATGAACAGTGAAAGGATGTGTCTTAGGCCAGGTTCTCTAGAGAAGCAAAACCAGTAAAGCATATAAATATATATAGAGAGATATTCATATGAAGAAAATGGCTCACGCCTTTGTAGAGGCTGGAACATCCCAAGTCGGTGGGTCAGGCTGGAGGCTTCTCCTGATTCACATAGCCACAGGGGCTGGCAAACCCAAGATAGGCAGGTCAGATAGCAGAGCTCTTGCTCACAGCCTGCAAAGACTGACGAATCCCAAGATTGGCAGGTAAGACGTCAGGTAAGATGCCAGCTCAAGTCCCAAGATCCAGAGGTCAGAGGAACAGGAGCCAGCTGCAGGATTCAGAGTGAGCGAAAGCCCACAAGCTTTGCCAGAAAGTCCACCTATATTGGATGCAGGCCACATCCCCAAGGAAACTCCCTTTCAACTGATTGGCTACTCACAGCAGATCCCATCATGGAGGTGGTCACATTATATCAAATCTCATTATGGAAGTGATCACAACATCATACGACTGCCAAACTCCATCATAACTGCCAAACCACAGAGAATCATGGCCCAGCCAAGTTGACACACAACCTTAATGATCACAGTATGTATGGTTGCTATCAATTTCAATTATTTTGTGTTTGGCTTAATTCCACCAGCCATGTGGAACAGCTCAGCTAATGCATCATTTCAGGTACAACACCTTGCACAGTTGGACTATTTTCCTCCAGGATCTGGTATATGCACTGAACCCAAAACTGACAATTGATGCTGTTTCCCCTAAATCTAGGGCACTAAATCTGAGTATCAAGGAGTGAAAATCAGATTGCCTCCTCTCACACATCATTCCCATCCCTGAAACTTTAGGATCTGTCAGAATAGATGCCTTGGTTCCCAAGAGGGGTGCTTCCAATTAGTTTCTATGGCGTGGAATACTCTTCACAGGTACTCACAGCGGTTTGAAAAATGTTACTAGTTTAGCCACACACCAAACTTGATCCTTAACGATGAAGCACTTACATATGGGATCCTTACAGATTGGTCAGGTTATTTCAAAAATACACACCAATTGTATTTTATGTTTGGCCCATTTTTGTCCCTGTTTATTCAGAGTTGTGTTTCAGTGAGTGACCACATGCTTCATAGCTTCTATTCTTGGGGTAACTTTTCTAGGGAAGCCCTTTGTATAACTTTAAAAGCCTCCATCCAGGGTGGCCCCTTGGAAGGTGGAAGTGTGACTACACCAATAAATTTCCTCCCAGGTTAGCTCTGCTACTGGGTTTTTCATTATTTCTATCTTCTCTAAGGTAGGGTGCATATTTTTTTAAGGATCCCCAGAAGAGCAATATTGGGCAGAAATTTTCCTCAAATATTTCCCAAGTTCTTATTAATGATGGTCTTCCTTGGCCCAGCAAATTTTGCAATAGTTGTAAGCAGGTGGTTGTCAATTTGGGAAACTCCCATGCAGAGAGAGGATAGATTTTCTATGGAATCAAACAAGATTTTTGTAGGAATTTTCTTTGTTGTAACACCCAAAAGGTATGATTGTTGACTGTGGGCAGCTAGCATTGCAATTACTGTAGAATCTGCTTCCATTGAGTGCTATGTAAGACTTGTAGTTGGTCTGTGAGAAGGTTAGATTAGGGAAAGATTTCCAAGCTAGCCATAGTCCTAGATTTTTCAGACATGCCTTGGCCCAGGAAACATTATGTTGTATATATTGTCTTCCTTGTTTATGTTGATTAGCAGCCAAGCAGGAGGTCCACGGTAAGATGCCCTTAGACATTTTGTTGTTGTTAGCTGCCGTCAAGTTGGCCCCCAACTCATGGCAACCCAATGAACAACAAAGCAAAACACTGCCTTGTCCTGTGCCATCCCCATGATTGGTTGCAAATCAAACCATTGTGATCCATAGGGATTTCATTGGCTGATTTTAGGAAGTAGATCACTAGGCTACTTCTACTTGGTGATTAGGAAAAGTGTGCGTCAGTGTTGTATCCTTTCACCATACAGATTCAATCTATACACTGAGCAAATAATCTGAGAACCTGGACTGTATGAAGAAGAATGGGACATCAAGATTGGAGGAAGACTCGTTAACAACATGCATTATACAGATAACACAACCTTGCTTGCTGAAAGTGAAGAGGACTTGAAGCACTTACTGATGAAGATCAAAGACCACAGCCTTCAGTATGGATGACACCTCAACATAAAGAAAACAAAGATCCTCACAACTGGACCAATAAGCAACATCATGATAAATGGAGAAAATATTGAAGTTGTCAAGGATTTCATTTTACTTGGATCCACAATCAATACCCATGGAAGCAGCAGTCAAGCAATCAAAAGACACATTGCACTGGGCAAATCTGCTGCAAAAGATTTCTTTAAAGTGTTGAAAAGTAAAGATGTCACCTTGAAGACTAAGGTGCACCTGACCCAAGCCATGGTATTTTTAATAGCCTCATATGCATGCGAAAGCTGGACAATGAATAAGAAGACTGAAGAACTGACGCCTTTGAATTGTGGTGTTGGCAAAGAATATTGAATCTACCGTGGACTGCCAAAAGAACGAACAAATCTGTTTTGAAAGAAGTACAACCAGAATGCTCCTTAGAAGCAAGGATGGCGAGACTATGTCTCACATACTTTGGACATGTTATCGGGAGGGATCAGTCCCTGGAGAAGGACATCATGTTTGGTAAAGTAGAGGGTCAGCGAAGGAGAGGAAGACCTTCAATGAGATGGGTTGACACAGCAGCTGCAACAATGGGCTGAAGCATAACAACGATTGTAAGGATGGCGCAAGACCGGGCAGTGCTTCCTTCTGTTGTACATAGGGTCGCTATGAGTCAGAAACGACTCAAGGACACCTAACAGCAACAACAACAAATCACCAGGCCTTTCTTTCTAGTTCACCTTAGCTTGGAAGCTCGACTGACCTATTCAACATCATAGCAATACACAAGCCTCCACTTACAGATGACTGGCGGCTGCACATGAGGTTCATTGGTCGGAAATCTAACCCAGGTCTCCTGTGTGGAATTCTACCGAACCACCAATGTCCCTGCGTTGGCCACTTAGTTATTGTAATAACTTGGCCACTTAGTTATTGCAATTTTTCTCTGCCTCAGTAGATGGGGCTTGTACTGGAGGGAGAGAGATCATTATAATAAATAAAGAGCATATACTGTTGGCAGGGTTACATTTATCATTAGTAAGGGCTATCATTTTATTTTTGTAATTCCACAGAGTTGGTTGATATTGGCTCTGAATCACAACATTTTTAATTAGCACCAATCATGGGCATACTGGTTGTAATATTAGGTGCTTACTATCTCTAGGAATTTCTTAATTGAGACTTGATAGGTAGTGGCCCATTGCTCTATTTGTTTAATGACACTATTTAAGAATAGTGGGTTTTATCTTATTTGAAGTAAAAGTTGCCCCATAGTGCTTAGAAGGCATTTATGAGTCGCAAATGGCATAGTCTGGCTTAGCCAGAATGAGTGTTGCTATTAGTAGTAGAGGTAGGAGGAGGAGTGAGTCTCAGTGTTGATGTCTGTGGTTGTGTTAGTAGGATTGGCCAACTTGAATAGCCAACAGCATTGACCTATGATGTGTGTCTCCCTGAGATGTACATGTGGCATGTTGTTTTCAGACATACCTTGTCAGCAGTAGGGTATAGATTACCAGGACTAGGATGATCCACCAATGAGCGTGTAGTCAACACTGGTGAGGGTAAGAACTTTTAAGGTAAGAAAGGGGCACAGTGGTTAAAGTTGGAGGTCATCTACAGTCAGCAGTAGGGGATATGATTGTGCCCTGGGTGTGGTCAAAATGATGTTGCCCAGTTCTACATCCTGGGTGTCTGGAGCAGGTCTTGGTTTGTTCCACCATGCTTTTAGTGGAGCAAAGTAGTACATGGGTGGCAGGTGTGGAGGCCTGTCTCTCCATATTGTAGGTGGTTTGCTCAGCTTATACCGGCTAATGAATGGACACAGGCTGAGGATATCCCAAAGTTGGTAGTTCATGGCAGGTCCTCATCAGGATTGAGGGGAAGTGGTTAGGCTCTGGATTTTCTATGAGGGAGAATGGGGAAACGAAAGTACCAGGAAGATGTTCCTTTGCTGTAGGTGGCAATGTTAGGACTCCCATGTCCATTAAAACTGATAATTGTGTTGTATCCTGTGTGGATGTATACGCTAGCAGAGGTCACAGTGTCTCTGTTGATGGTCTCCTAATTTAAGTATGGTGTAGGAATGCCATAGCAGGGTGAATTTAGATTGATTAGGACTATTTGGGTTACTTTTATCCATTTTGGGGACCACTATCTTCCAATTTCTCACAATAACCCTTGTTTTGAAAGCCCATTATGTTGTTCTATGACACCTGCTCCCATAGGTGACATGGTAGGTGAAAAACCCAAGCAATGTAATTTTGTAATGCCTGTTGTTGCGTTTGCTTTGTGGTGAAGTGGAGGCCTTCATCTGACTGTATAATGTGTGTCTTAGTCATCTAGTGCTGCTCCAACAGAAATACCACAAGTGGATGGCTTTAACAAAGAGAAGTTTATTCTCTCACAGTCCCGTAGTCTACAAGTCCAAATTCAGGGCATCAGCTCCAGGGGAACACTTTCTCTGTTGACTCTGGAGGAAGGTCCATGTCATCAATCTTCCCTTGGTCTGGGAGCTTCTCTGCACAGGAACCTCAGGTCCAAAGTACACACTCTGCTCCCGGCACTGCTTTCTTGGTGGTATGAGGTTTCCATGTGTCTCTGCTCGCTTCTCTCTTCTATATCTCAAAAGAGACTGGATTAGGACACTATCTAATCTTGTAAACCTCATCAGTAAAACTGCCACTAATCTATGTTAGTAGATCATAGTGATTGAATTTACAACACATAATGAAATCACATCAGATTACACAATCATACAATACTGGGAATCATGACCTAGCCAAGTTGACAGATATTTTTGGAGGACGCAATTCAATCCATGACAATGTGGCACTCCCAACAGGTATAAAAGCTCTTTTGTTAACCCCTCAATAAAATTAGCAGAAGTTGATGCCTTACATGGGTAAACCAATAGAAGGCTTGTGTATGTATCTGCCATTGTTAAGACATATTTAATGGTTCCTGATGCTGCAGAAAAAGTCTCAATGATGTGACCCTTGTTCTCTGTAAATTTTTCCTCCCATGCAGTAGTCCCAGTGTCTAGATTTCTAGCATGTGCTATAGTTCCTAGTGTTCTTGAGTAAATGTTTCTCTGCTGGGTCAACTCCTCTATTAACAATCCATTTTTGTAATCCCATGATGCTCAAATGCCCTGACCTCTCATGCACTCACTGATAGAACGGGTAGGGTGACTCATCAAAAAGTTCAAGAGGCTTACCTGCCTTGGTGGTTTGGTTACTTCATCAAATTTGGTGTTATATTGTGCCTCCTCCATGTCTTGTTTTGTATGAGCTGAAGTATGGTGCACCAAGATGGACAGAGTAGGAGACAATGTGGGATTTTTCCCCCACATCTCTTTATCTCAAATGTTTCATCTTTGTATTTTCCAGCCCTGATTTTGCCAAAGTCCAGACCCAGTAGTCATCCCATTAGCCACTGACCAAGAAAAACCTAAAAAAACAAAACCTGTTGTTGTCAAGTCGATTCTGACTCATAGCGGCTCTATAGTCCGTAAAAAAAATATGTATCTTAGGAAAATGTTTATGGAGGGCGTACTCTATTGTTAAAAGTATTGCATGCAGCTCAGCACATTGGACCCCTTGGTCTAGTCCCTGTATGAAAATTGGAATATTTGAATAGGGGTGACAGGTTTTGGTTGTCCATTGTCTGGCTCCCTTATACCGCATGTTTGTACCATCTTGTTTCAACAGTGCCGACCATCCTCCCTCCAGTCCCCTTTGAGCAAACCAAGCCAAACCCAACCCGTTGCCATCGAGTAGATTCCAACTCATAGAGACCCTTTAGGACAGAGTAGAACTGCCTCATAGAAGGCAGAGGTAATTCTAGGGGTTTTGGAAGCATATGTGGCTATTTCCTCATGGAACTGTGACACTCCAGTAGGGCCAGGTTTTGCTGATACTATAGATACCATTTCCATTTTAGTAAAAAGGTCTCTGTTGCCAATTCAATTTTACAGGAAGCTTTTTCCATTACCCATAGCATAATAGAAATTTTGGTCCATAAGGTAATTGACTCCACCCCAGTAAAGGCTTCAGTTTCAGTAAGTGCCCAGTATGCTGCCATGAGTTGCCTCTCTAGTGACAAACACAATTGAGCTGAGTCTGGGAGCTGTTTACATCAAAAGCCCATAGGTAGGTGTTTACCTGCCCATTTGAACCAGAGGCTCCATGAAGCAAATTTTGGGGTAGCAGAAACTTCTGATTTTAAGTTCTGTCCTCAGGACACCAGAGGGAGAGCTGAAATAATAGCCTCGTTTCATTTATCTAGTGCCTGTTGTTGCTCAGTTCTGTACTGAAAAGTGGAACACTTACAAGCGACTCAACAGATAGGAGCCAGCACATATTTGAGGTGGCAAATGTGTTGGTACCAGAATCCAAACATTCTTACCAAGTGTTGGACCTCCTTTACTGATGTGGGAGGTCAGAGCACTCGAGTTTGTCTTTTACCAGATTGGAAATAGTTCACCCTTCTAAGTTCCAAATGTAACCACAAAATTTAACAGACTGGGAGAGGCCTTTGTACCTTATGCAAGGCAATTGCTCATCCTCTCTCAGTGAAGTGTTTACTCATGGTTGTGAAGGCCTGTGACACAGAGTCTTGGTCAGGTCCAGTGAGGAGGATATATTTGATATAATACTAAAGCTGAGTTTCTGGTGGAAGTGCAGGGCAGGCGTCAAGGTCTTGTCTGCAAAACCCACATGCAAGCCCAAGACTATTTAAGTACCTCAGACAACTGGGAAAAGGTGTACTGTTGACCCTCAAAGGTGAAGGTGAATTGTGGTTGACCATCCTGTGAAATTTTCAATGAATAGAACATGTTAGCGAAGTCTGTAACACCAAACTATTTGCCCATGTTACTTTGAATATCATTCATTAAGGTGACAATATCTGGTAGAGGTGGTCTAATAAAGGGAACAGCTTTGTTTAGTTCTCTATAGTCTAGAGTTAGCCTCCGTTTATTAGTAGTGGCTTTAAGTACAGGCCATACCGGGGAATTGAAAGGTGAGATGGTAGGAATCAGTAACCCTTCTTTAACTGAGTCACCTATGACAGATGGTTATCCTTCAGTGCTTTGTCTTAGCTAGTACTGTGGCATATTTACAACACCATTAGGGAAGGGTTAACTGGTTCCCACCAGGCAGTGCCCACCAATAGTATAAAAGCCTTAGGCTTGTTCCGTGAGGTTACCTGCTAACTGAGGAAGTCCAGTCCAATAATGGGAAAAAGCATAGTTTCAGGGAGAAAAATCAGGAAAAAAGCATCTTTTAGCAAAACTGGGCCAATTTTAATAGGTAAATGGGTAGTTACCCCTTTGATAATTCCTCCTCCCAAGTTGGTCATCTTCTAGGTGGGACCTTTTAAATCATAAATGCTTCCTGGGATTAGGGATATCTGGGCACTCACGCCCAACAGGGCCAGCTAGTGTTGTTTATTTTTGGAGCCTATACTATGGTTAATATGGTAAAAGAGAAACACCAGATTGCTACGTGGTGGTAAGTTCCTGCCTCCGGAGGAGATCAGGGGAAGGCATGGAAGGTGAGGCTATCTCCCAAGGGGAAGCCTGTAATGGGTTGTAGTCTAACCCTTGTACATATTGTAATTGCTCCACTGATTTACCAGAGACCATCCAATCCTGTCACTTAGGGTCTGGTAAAAACTGTCTTGTTCATCTTAAGGTTCACGTTTAAGTGGGGGCCTGGTTGTAGGTGGTTTGCTCTAGGAGGAAGCCCATCTCCCTTGAAGATAGTAATTTTGGTTTAATCCAGGTGAGGCACTGTTGGTGGGATTAACTGGCAATACTTGACTCTGCATTTGTTTTTCACGAGTTTCCATTAAATCCAGGGCATCTATGGCTTCCTGAATTGTTTTAGCACTAGCCATCATTGTCAATAAAGAGGACTTATATTTGTCAGGAGCCCCCCTGAGAAGCAATTGGGTGGACTCAGGACTCAACTCAGCCTCCTCTGGACTTGCTGAGTCATTACCATCTGTTGCCAGATAAGCCCACTCCAACATTCCCAGCTAACAGAGATTTCTGATTTTTGGCCTCACTAATGTTTTCCATTGACAGTCGGCCAGGGCTGTTAGGAGGCCTAACATAGTATAAGCAGCCTTCCAAGCCATACAAATCCACATCAACAAGGTATATGTGGACCAGGGTCCAAAGTCTCCTCCGCGGGTCCTGCCCAATTTCTGCACCAATTGTGCAGTGTCCTTTAGCAGGGACACCATATTTCTATCTTGTGCTATGGCAGCCAGTTGCTTAATTTCAGCCCCCATTACATGGCACTCACTCCTCACCAAACACCTTCTATATAGCCAGGTAGTCCCTTTTTCATTTGGTTCCTGGGTGAGGTCTTTAAGGAGAAACTAGGCCTCAGGACAAGGGAGAAGACATGTTTCCTCCTTCAAGTGAGAACCAGCCCCTCCTTCTTGGCCCCTTTCTTTTGATTTTCCTGTGATTGATTGCATGTGTTTACCACCAAAGCAGGAGTCCTGGGGTTGAAGCACTTGACTACTAACTGAAAGGTTGGTGGTTCAAATCCATCCAGAGGCACCTCAGAAGAAAGGCCTGGCTATCTACTTCCAAAAAATGACAGACATTGAAAACCCTATGAAGCACAGTTCTACTCTTAAACACATGAGGTCATCATGAATCGGAATCAACTTGATGGCAACTGCTACCAGCAAAGCAGAGGGTAAATTATTCCAGTCACTATCGTGGTGCAATCATGCTGCCTCTTCCTCTAGAGAATCCCTGACTATCTCCTCAGGGCATTCCCCTTTGCCTCATTTCCCTGGGAAGTTGAAGAATTTAAGCTCCTAAGCATCCAGGTGAAAAGCAGCGTATAGCAAGGTCAGAGTCCTAAGAGAAGCAGCAATATGAACTTTCTTGCCTTTAGTCACTTTAAATAACACTTTAGCCAGCTTGGACCAAGCGTTGGGGTGTCACTATCCCTTGATGGAGGGACTAGCATGACGGCATTCACATCAACAAAGCTGAGTGTCACAGCAACAGAGGCACGCTGTTTGCAAAGGCATCTCCTTCAGCTACACTTATGAGCTTGGCCCTGGCCAGTGTCTGTCTTACTGGTTCGTTTGCCTGCTATGGAGCCCTGGTGGCGCAGTGGTTAAGAGCTCAGCTGCTAACAAAAAATTCGGCAGTTTGAATCCACCAGCTCTCCTTGGAAACCCTATGGTGCAGTTCTACTCTATAGAGTCGCTATGAGTTGGAATCGACTTGACGGCAAGGGGTTTGGTTTTGGTTTTGCCTGCTGTAGCAGTCCCCAGGGACAAGGACATCTTCTCTTCCTCTTGTCTCAGAGTACCCCAACTCATGACCCACTTGTGGGGAGCTCCTCCCACTATAGCTCATTATGGGATCAGGGGCAGCCCACCCTTCATTCAAAGATATGCATTCCCCCCATTTCTATTTAGATTCACAAGACTTACAATGTCCAGCACCTGCCTAGTAGGGCACCTAGGAAGGTGGCCCAGCCTCCGCCCCAGACATTTTGGTGCCTCTGACCCCAAAAGTCAGCTCTAATGGAGTGGGTTTACTCAAAACACTGGCACGACCCCTAGGCCAGGCTAGTGAGGCACCATTAACTATTTAATTAATGAGGGAGACCACGAAAATGTTAGAGTATAGCACAACAATGCTTCACCAAACTGACATGGAAGTGTTGCACATTTTAAGTCCCAACCACTTGAGGCCATCTAGGATCATTTTACCAACTGATTGTCCTACTGACGGGGTGGAAATCATATTGATTTCCTGATCATTACCAAAATCCTTCCCTTTTCCTCATTGATTGCCGCTGTTAGTGAGGTTGAGGGATTTTGGGGCTGAGCCAGGAAAAAGATATGACCATGAGATGGCAGTGTGGCAGAACAAGTTATTTACTGACAAGTCTGCATGCAGGGAAAGTCTCTCACAGCATGAGATCTTCCAAAGGCAAGAGGTGTGGGGGCCACCCAGGAGGGGAAGATGGCAAGGGAGCTCTTGGGGGAGAGTCACAATGGAGAGGGAAATTACATGTCTTAGTCACTCAGCAGCAAGGTGGAGAGGCTCTGGGTCAGAGAATTCTAGACAGCAGCAGTGGCTTTGAGTCTTTATAACTATACGTTTATCTTACCTATAGCTAACAGATGATGGCACAGTTTCATGGCATATGCAAAGCAGGCATAACTGGCTAAAAATCTCCTTATTTGGACTATTTTTAAAGCAATTGAATGTATGTAATTTTTAATTTGGTGCCAGTGGGCTTTTGGACTAACAGGTCTCAGCTTGCTTTGAAAAAATAAACAACCTATTGGCCAATACAAAGAGGCTATCTTTGGCCTCTTTGATGTCAGATGGATCTCAGCTGAAAGCAGAGAATGCCAGAAAGATGTTTACCTGTGTTTTATTGACTGTGCAAAGACATTTTACTATGTGGATCGTAACAAATTATGGATAACATTTCAAAGAATGGGAATTCCAGAACACTTAATTGTGCTCATGTGGAATTTGTACATAGACCAAGAGGCAGTTGTTCAAACAGAACAAGAGGATACCGCGTGGTTTAAAATCAGGAAAGATATGCATCAGGGTTGTATTCTTTTACCATACTCATTCAATCTGTATGCTGAGCAAATATTCCAAGAAGCTGAAATATATGAAGACGAATGTGGCATCAGGATTGGAGGCACACTCATTAACAATGTGTGATGTGCAGATGACACAACCTTACTTGCTGAAAGCAAAGAGGACTTGAAGCACTTACTGATGAAGATCAAAGACTATAGCCTTCAGTAGTTGGATTACACCCCAACACAAAGAAAACAAAAATCCTCATGACTGGACCAATAAGCAACATCACGATAAACAGAGAAAAAATTGAAGTTGTCAAGGATTTCATTCTGCTTGGATCCACAATCAACGCCCATGGAAGCAGCAGCCAAGAAGTCAAACTACGTATTGCATTGAGCAAATCTGCTGCAAAAAATTCTTTCAAGTATTAAAAAGCAAAGATGTTACTTTGAGGACTAAGGTACACCTGACCCTAGCCATGGTATTTTCAATCACCTCATATGCATGGGTAAGGTACACAATGAATAAGGAAGACTGAAGAAGAATTGGTGCCTTTGAATTATGGTGTTGGAGAAGAATATTGAATATGCCATGGACTGCCAGAAGAACAAATAAATCTGTCTTGGAAGAAGTACAGCCAGGATGCTCCTTAGAAGCAAGGATGGCAAGACTTCATCTCCCGTACTTTGGACATGTTATCAGGAGGGACCAGTCTCTGAAGAAGGACATCATGCTTTGTAAAGCAGAGGGTTAGCGAAAAAGAAGAAGACCCTCAATGAGATGGATTGACACAGTGGTTGCAATAATGGGCTCAAACATAGCAATGATTCTGAGGATGGCACAGGACTGCACAGCACTTCATTCTGTTGTACATAGGGTCACTATGATTTGAAACTAATTCGACACAACCTAACAACAACAACACCTTTGGCTCATTTATATAGCAATCCTCTCATTATTTCCCCTACTAATCCACTCTTAAACTTCTTGCTTCCTGTCACTGTGACCTAGGCTCTCCTGGTGTAGAGGTCTTAGTTCAACTGCAGGAATGCTTCCATAATATGACACAACAATCATTCCACTGAACTTGTATTTAAGATTGCCAACTGGCCACTTTGGGCTATTTATGCCACTGAACCAATAGGAAAAGAAGGGGATTACTGTACTGGTAGATGTTGTTGAGCCTGTTTTGACAGGGGACAAATGAAGATCCATTTCACATTCAGCCTTTTCTCCTACCCAATACTGAGTCTCTTACTGCCAGAAGTGGGACTTTTTCCTCTTTCCCTGGCAATGTCTATGATAAGGGGTCGTAGAGAGGGAATGGATGCAGACTAAACTCGACCTTTCAGAGACCGTTAAATGAAGGCCATTGACTTTCTCTGTGGTTGTTTAATTGACCTTCACCTGTCAAATTTCCCCAGAAACAGGATAGAAAAGAAGCAGTCCTTTCTCACCTTCAGATTAACCAAAAACCCATTGCCGTTGAGTCAATTCCAACTGATAGTGACCTATAGGACAGAATAGAACTGTCCCACAGGGTTTCCAAGGCTATAATCTTTATGGAAGCAGACTGCCATATCTTTCTCCCATGTAGGGCTGGTGGGTTCCAACCACCGACCTTTTGGTTAGAGCCGAGCACTTTAACCACTGTGCAACCAGGGTTCCTTCACCGTCAGATTAGAGGTCAGGAAAACTTGGTTCAATTCTTCACTCTGTCATGCCACTAACTAGTGTGACCTTGGGCAAGCCAGTTAGCTTCTCTGGGCCTTGGTTTCTCCATTTGAAAAAAAGAATGGGCTTGGACTCAATTTCTAAGGGCCCTTCCAGCTCTGGAATTCTGGGAGAATCTGAGATTACTCTCCCATGTCTCTACTTTATAAAAAATGCAAAGAAGTTCATGGCCATACATCATGATAGCAGGAATTACTCAACGAATGGTTCTGTATGTTAGCTGTTTAAAATAATAGCCAACTGAAATTTTAATCTCATATAATATATCAATAGTAATTCCAGATGGATTAAGAAGTTGACTATAAACATTCAGAGGACTTTCAAACAAGAAGAAAATGTAGAATAAAATAGAAGGAAAGGAAAGAGAAACACTGAAAAAGAAAATACTTATAGATTTTGCAACATAGAAATGAAAAACTATGTACTTAGAAACATTAACGAATTTAGATTGCAAAGCACAAACTAGGAAAAATTATTTCAGCAAATGGTTCGTAATGTAAATACAATCCAATCACAACCCACCTCCCTATCTCAAACCTTGAATGAAGTTTGAGTATAAATTCTAACACAGTCAGCAATGAAATAAGCATTTCAATTTCATGTACCTGGGAAAAGTGATTCTACCAAAACTGAATTAGAGGGTTCACCTTGAAGGGTCCAGAGACTAATCAATAGCTTCTCTGCAATAATTCAAAAATGGGACAAAGATATTATTGGCATAATTATAGTTTACTTACAGGCCCATTATTATTTATTTTCATGCCCATTATCTCATTTAATTCTTAGAGAACACTGTGAAGTAGCTAGAGAATCATTAGAAAATACTGAGTTCAGAAATGATAAGTAAATTTTTCATATGGAGGGGAACTCAAGGCAATATAAAGAAATAAAAGACTGGTATAAACTTAGAAACATAGGGGTAAATATTAAGGTAACTACAAAAGAAACTAACAATCCTACAAATCAAAAACAAAAAAAAAACCCTAGAAAAATATAAAGACTCAACAAACACAAAATCAACAACAATGAAAAAGGTGGAAAAGAATACATAAAGAAAAATGACTCAGCACAGAAAATTAACGGGAACAAAGAAACTGTGAACAGCACACAAAAAGAGATATCAGGATGACAGCACTTAACTCATACCTATCAATAATTATGCTGAATGTAAATGGCCTAAATGCTCCAATAGTGACAGAGAGTGGCAGATGAATAAAAAAGCATGATCCATCTATGTGCTGCCTACAAGAGATGCACCTTAGACTTAAAGACAGAAACAGGCTAAAACTCAAAGGATGGAAAAAAACATATCAAGCAAACAACACTCAAAAAAGAGCAGGAGTGGCAATATTAATCTGTGACAAAATAGACTTTAAAGTAAAATCCACCACAAAGGATAAGG
>NW_004444157.1:3254219-3255878 GCF_000243295.1 Trichechus manatus latirostris
ACAGAAAACCCCAAAGAATCCACAAGAAAACTGCTGGAACTAATAGAAGATTTCAGCAAAGTTTCAGGATACAAGATAAACATACAAAAATCAGTCGGATTCCTTTACACCAACAAAGATAACCTCGATGAGAAAATTACCAAATCAGTACCATTTACAATAGCCTCAAAGAAGATAAAATACCTAGGAATAAATCTAAACAGAGACGTAAAAGATCTATACAGAGAAAACTACAAGGCACTACTGCAAGAAAGCAAAAGAGACTTGCATAAGTGGAAAAACATACCTTGCTCATGGATAGGTAGACTCAACATAGTGAAAATGTCAGTTCTACCCAAAGCGATCTACAGATACAATGCAATCCCGATCCAAATTCCACCAGCATTTTTTAATGAGATGGAGAAACAAATCACCAACTTCATATGGAAAAGGAAGAGGCCCCAAATAAATAAAGCATTACTCAAGAAGAAGAACAAAGTGGGAGGCCTCACACTACCTGATTTTAGAACCTATTATACCGCCATGGCAGTCAAAACAGCCTGGTATTGGTACAAGAACAGATACATAGACCAATGGAACAGAGTTGAGAATCCAGACATAACTTCATCCACCTATGAGCAGCTAATATTTGACAAAGGCCCAAGGTCCGTTAATTGGAGAAAAGACCGTCTCTTTAACAAATAGTGCTGGCATAACTGGATATCTATATGCAAAAAACTGAAACAAGACCCATACCTCACACCATGCATAAAAACTAACTCAAACTGGATCGAAGACTTCAATATAAAATCAAAAACGATAAAGATCATGGAAGAAAAAATAGGGACAACGCTAGGAGCCCTAATACACGGCATAAACACAAAAAGAACCATAGGTAACAATGCACAAGCACCAGAAGAGAGACTAGATAAATGGGAGCTCCAAAAATAAAACACTTATGCTGATCAAAAGATTTCTCCAAAACAGTAAAAAGACAACCTAAAGACTGGGAAAAAAATTTTTGCTATAACAAATCCGATCAGCGTTTACTCTCTAAAATCTACAAGATACTGCAAATCCTCAACAGCAAAAAGACAAATAACCCAGTTAAAAAATGGGCAAAGGATATGAACAGGCACTTCACCAAAGAAGATATTCAGGCAGCTAACAGACACATGAAGAAATGCTCATGATCATTAGCCATTAGGGAAATGCAGATCAAAACTACAATGAGATATCATCTCACACCAACAAGGCTAGCACTGATCCAAAAAACACAAAATAGCAAATGTTGGAGAGGTTGTGGAGAGACTGGAACACTTATACACTGTTGGTGGGAATGGAAAATGGTACTACCACTTTGGAAATCGATTTGGCACTTCCTTAAAAAGCTAGAAATAGAAGTACCATACGATCCAGCTATCCCACTCCTTGGAATATATCCTACAGAAACAAGAGCTGTCACACGAATAGATATATGCACACCCATGTTCATCGCAGCACTGTTCAAATAGCCAAAAGATGGAAGCAACCTAAGCGCCCATCGATGGACGAATGGATAAACTATGGTATATCCACACAATGGAATGTTACGCAATGATAAAGAACAATGATGAAGCTGTGAAACATCGTATAACTTGGTGGAAGCTAGAACTTATTATGCTGAGTGAATTTAGTCAG
>NW_004444157.1:3258304-3261330 GCF_000243295.1 Trichechus manatus latirostris
TGTCGTGGGGTTGTTAACCAATGTCATAAAACGATATGCGTACTGACTGTTTAATGAGAAACTATTTGTTTTGTAAACCTTCATCTGAAGTACAATAAAAATAAATAAATATAAAATCTAAAACTATAAAGATTACTGAAGAAAAAATAGGGACAATGCTAGGAGCACTAACACATGGCATAAACAGTATATAAACTGTAACTAAAAATGCACAAATACCAGAAGAGAAACTAGGTAACTGGGAGCTCCTAAAAGTCAAACACTTACGCTCATCAAAAGACTTCACCAAAAGAGTAAAAAGAGAACCCACAGAGTTGGAAAAAATTTTGGCTATGACATATCCGGTAAGGGTCTAATCTCTAAAATCTACAAGATACTGCAACACCTCAACAACCAAAAGAAAAATAACCCAATTAAAAAATGGGCAAAGGATATGAACAGGCACTTCACCAAAGAAGACATTCAGGCAGCTAACAGATACATGAGGAAACGCCCAGGATCATTAGCCATTAGAGAAATGCAAATCAAAACTACAATGACAAACTATTTCACCCCAACAAGGCTGGCACTAATCCAAAAAACACAAAATAATAAATGTTGGAGAGGTTATGGAGAGACTGGAACACTTATGCACTCCTGGTGGGAATGTAAAATGGTACAACCACTTTGGAAAATGCTTGGTGATTCCTTAAAAAGCTAGGAATAGAAGTACCATACCATCCAGCAATTCCACTCCTTGGAATCTATCCTAGAGAAATAAGAGCCATCACACGACTAGATATATGCACACCCATGTTCACTGCAGCACTGTTCATAATAGCAAAAAGATAGAAACAACCTAGCTGCCCATCAAAGGACGAATGGATAAACAAATTACGGTACATACACACAATCGAATACTATGCAAGGATAAAGAACAATGATGAATACGAGAAACATCTCACAACATGGATGAATCTGGTGGGCATTATGCTGAGTAAAATTAGTCAGTCACAAAAGGACAAATATTGTATGAGACCACTATTATAAGAATTCAAGAAAAGGTTTAAACACAGAAGAGAGCATTCTTTGATGGTTATGAGGGTGGGAAGGGAAGAGGAGGGGCATTCACTAATTACATAGTACGCAAGGATCATCTTTGGTGAAGAGAAAGACAATACACAATACAGGGGAAGTCAGCACAATTGGACCAAAGCAAAAGCTAAGACGTTTGCTGAACACATCCAAACACTCTATGGGACAGAGTAGCTGGGGCTGGCACCTGGGGAGCATAGTTTCAGAGGACAGCTAGGTCAATTGGCGTAACAAACTTTATTAAGAAAATGTTCTGCATCCCACTTTGGTGAGTGGCGTCTGGGATCTTAAAAGCTTGCCAGTGGCCATCTAAGATGCATCAGTTGGTCCCAACCCACTTAGAGCAAAGGAGAATGAACACCACCAAAGACACAAGGAAAGTATTGGCTCAAGAGATAAAAGGTCCACATAAACCAGAGACTCCATCAGCCTGAGACCAGAAGAACTAGATGGTGCCTGGCTACCACCAATGACAGCCCTGACAGGGAACACAACAGAGAGTTCCGGACAGAAGGAGAGAAAAGTGCGGAGCAGAACTCAAATTCTTGTAAACAGATAGACTTAACGGTCTGACAGAGACTGGAGGAACCCCCGAAACTATGACCCCCAGAAGCTCTGTTAACCCAGAATTAAAACCATTCCCGAAGCCCTTTATTCAGACAAAGATTTGACTGGACTATAAAACAAAAAATAATACTCATGAGGAGTGTGCTTCTTAGTTCAATCTGATACATGAGACTAAATGGGTGGCTCCTGTCCGGAGGCAGGATGAGAAGGCAGGAAGGGACAGGAAATGATTGAATGAGCACAAGAAACCTTGGGTGGAAAGGGGTAGCGTGCTGTCACATTGTAGGGATTGCAACTAATGTCACATAACAATATCTGTATAAATTTTTGTATGAGAAATTAACTTGAGCTGTGAACTTTCACCTAAAGCACAATAAAAAGGGAGGGGGAGTTATACTTCTTAAGTCATTTGCTTTGCTTTTTTTTTTAAGAAAAAATATTTTAGAGTTACAATTTTTTTTCAGAATAAGATAGTGGTTGATTTCTCCATCATTTTAAGAATTATTTACAACGAGTTCTTGGCTAAGTGGGGCAGAAGACAACAGAAAGTCTTACTTAGACTCTTGACTCAAAAAATTATCCTAGAAAACCTACCCTTTTAAAGTCTGTTGTGTTTGCCTTTTAAAGAAGTATCTCAACTTTCTTCCTTGAAGGCTTGAAGTGAATTTGACAGAGCTTGTTAAAGAGCTTCCAGCTCCTGTTAAAACTTTTTCAACTCTCCGTTCTGACTGCATCCATTTCAACTTTGTGTGTTCTCTTCTAAATAGCTTTGTTGCTGCTGTTGTTGTTAGATGCGGTGGAGTGGATTCCGCCCATAGTGACTGTATATGACAGAGTAAAACTGCTCCACAGGGTTTCCACGACAAACAGCAACAATCTTTACCAGAGCAGATCACTAGATCTTTTCTACTGCAGAGCAGAAGGTGGGTTGGAACTGCCGACGTTTCTGTTAGCAGCCGAGCTCTTAACCATAGCACCACCAGGGATCCTTAGCTTTAATAGCTTTAATAAGGTTAAAACTTCCAAATTCTTTTCTTTTTCTTCTGGGAGGTTTTTACAGAGCTGAGATCTAAGCTATTCAAGTTTCTTATGACTCTGTCCCTAGTGGCATGAGCAGCCCCCAAGTGGAAATGGAGGAACAAATCAGAGTTTCCGTGCCCCAAGGCCCGACCATATTGGAACACTATAGTTTTGCCGACAATGGTAAAATTAAAAGGACTGAACTTGCGTGGGCATAAAAGGTAGCCCAGGACCGTAACTCAAGAGAAAGAGATGAGGCCCGAACTCTAGATGGTGAGGGACTTGATGATTCATTGGAAGGAGGGCCTGTCAATCTTCCCTCTCAGCAAATGACCTTATACCTCATGGCCGGGGGAGTGGGGGTG
>NW_004444157.1:3261430-3319223 GCF_000243295.1 Trichechus manatus latirostris
GTGGGGGTGGGGGGCTCCCTTTGTTGACCTTTGGTGGCTCAGCCCCCATCACCCGCCAAGCGGAATCTTCCTGCCTGGTCTGCTGCCACCACAGGCACAGTCTTGATGGGACACTCCCTGGGTCAATCGCCTGCCCTTCCTGTCGCGGGTCCCCCACAGACACTGCCACAGACTGCTATATCCTCTCCGGCCGCCTCCTTAGCTGCCCTCACCGACTAGGGACAGGCTCCACTGCCAAAGGCCTCCCCTCATCGACAGTCACCTCAGAGGCCGCCATCTTCGCCGCCATCACTGCAGCCTGATTGCCGCCTCAATTAAAGCCACTGACTCCTGCGTCCCTCCTGCCATATCTGCCACAGTGGAGCGAGATTCAGTCCTAGGTAGCCAAGACATAGCGGATGGTAGATTTAGCCGCTATCCCTGGTCGGTCAGGGGCCGTGCGATAAATGGGGAAGGAGTGGCTGGAGACACATGGATTACTAGCCATCACACTTCCCGGGCTGTGGTTAGCGTCCTTGGAGAGGACGAGGGTGGGCAGGAGGGGACCTGTCCTGCAGGCATGGAGGACCTGAATGTCCGGGTCGCAGAGCATGAGGAGGAGGACACAATAAAGGTGGAGGAAGAGTACAAGGAGGAGGAGTATGAAGAGTACGAAGAGGAGTAGGAGGAGGAGGAATATGAGGAGTACAAGGAGGAAGAGTATGAGGAGTATGAAGAGGAGGAGGAGGATTATGAGGAGGAGGAGTACCAGGAGTATGAGGAGTTGGAAGAAGATGAAGGGGAAGACGAGGAAGAGGCAGTAAGGGAGGACAACCACAACGAGGAAGACTGGGATGAGGAGGAAGAAGAGGACCACGAAGAAGTGGTTGGTGAGGACGGTGGAGAATTACTCCTGGGTGACCATGAGTTTCGTATGGCGGTGTTTTGGACCCTGTTCCGGGATTTGATGCTATCCCTTCTACACCATATCTGTCATAACGACCATGTCCTAGTCCGATCCCACACAGGTCAAGTGGCAGTAAGTCACTGCCGCCTGGAGCAGGAGGACCAGGGCGAGGGTCCCACACCCTGGGAAGGCGAAGACCTAGCAGAGGGAATCTTGCTCGTTGGACCAGAGGAACCCACAGAGGGAGCTGCATTCCATGAGGCACAGGAACCCACACCAAAGGCCAGGGTCAGAGAGGGTGAGGATGTTACTGGAGCTATCATGTCCTATGAGATGGGAGCCTGTGCACCCAAGGGGGCCGAGGCTGGCAGATGGAGGCAACATCGTCAGGCTCTTGTAGCCTCTGTTGGGACAGCTGGCTCACTTGGACGCCACCCTCAAGGCTTGCCTCACGTGTTTAAGTGGCTGGTTGATGCTCTCAAAATTCTTAAGGCAGAATATGCCCAAATAGAAGCCCAATTCTACAAATACTTTACAGTCTTGAGGAAATGTATGCTACCTTCTACCAGCCTGTGTTTGATAAGAGATCCGATATCATCAATGCAGTTTATGAGCCCACAGAAGATGAATGTCAGTGGGAAGTAGGTGTTCAAGAAGGAGTTTGTGAAGAAATGGAAAGAGAGCCTGAAGGAAAACTACAGATAAATGGCATACCTCCCTTTTGGTTGACAGCTTTTAAAAATACAAAGATTCTTCGTAAGTTGATCCAAGAAAATGATGCACTGGTACTGGAGCACTTGAAAGATGTCAAAATTAAATTTTCAAGGTTTGAGGAACCAACGAGCTTCACCATAGAATTTGTCTTTAAGTCAAATGAATATTTTTTCAACGAAGTTCTGACAAAAACATACCACATGCAGTCACACCGGGATCATTCTGACCCCTTCTTCTCCCAAGGGCCAGAAATAATCAGCAGCACAGGATGTGAGATTTACTGGAAACGGACAAAACATCACCATCAAAACAATCAAGCTGCAGGGCCAGGGAAGTATGTCAACCAGAAGCAAGCTACCCAGCCATTTTTTATACCTACTTCTGTCTTCCTGATTCTCCCCAGGGTAGATTACTGGGTGTTGCTATTGATTATAAATTGGGATATATTTTCCATGAACTTCTGGTCCTAAAGTCCATATTATTCTTCACTAAAGAAGTGATTGAATGTAATTCTGATGAAGAAAGTCACGAAGCTAGAGGTGAGGAGGGAAGAAAAAGAGGACAAAAATGAAGAACCAGAAGAAGGACCCAAAAAGGATCCGGCCCTAGTAGAGGACAGCACCGAAGAATCCAGTATCTTCCCATGGCTTTGAATATCAACCTGTTATATTTTTAAATTTTTCGGTAAACTAAATAAGTTTAAAAAATTGTTAAAATTTATTTAAAAGCCAATTTAATGTTAACAATGTTCTTGAATACAAGATAACACGGTATGAAACATGTTCTGACATGTACTTCATTCACAGTAACAAATCCATTGACCTTTATAGCTGTAAGACTACTACAAGTGGGAATTTATCAGACCTGCTACCTATGATCAATATTTGTTTAAAAAACAGTTACCAGGAGAAGTGGTTAAAGCAGCTGGACCATGTACTACCTGGGTCTTCATCATTTGGCCACAGAAGAGTTTCTTGTACTAACTAGAAGACAATGCCTTTGAGAATGTGATTATTTGCAAAGTTGTAACAAGAATTTCAAGTAAGTGATTGAATCACATTCAGTCATTGATACCTATTCTTTCATTTGTAAAATTTTGTATTTCATGTGACAGTCAAAAGAAAATGAGTCATAGCAAGAGTACTGTTTATCACTGAATTGGTAATTATGTGTTAACTTATAGCTCATCTGTCCTTTCTTCCTTTCTCTTTCTCGTTTTACAGATATGGTAACTGAGCTGGGAGATTGAGAGTATGGTTTATGGAAAGAGCATAGGCTTTTAAGGTGGAAAGACTTATTTAAATCCCAGAATATCCTCTCAAGTAAAAAAAAAAAGAATTCTTAGTGTTTGGTAAGAGGGTGATTGAAGTCTTTGGACGCATGAGCACCCTGATACCCAAGGGTCTGGGTTACAAGAGCAAAGTGTGCTGTTTTCTCCTGCTGAAACAACAGACATGCATAGGATTGAGTATTTTCCTAGACTCAGAAAGTCATTGGTGCATGATAATGGTGTACAACTATTAATTTTCTCTTATTTCATCCTACAGTTGGAAGGCATAGAAAGTCAGAGATGGAGGAAGAAATAATGAATCTGTTCATCACAGATTTGAGATTTTCTGCTTTTCAGTAGCCCATAGGAATTTTATCAACACTGGTTTAATTCCAAAGTTCATCACTGAAAAAGTGATGTATACTGACATCTGACTTTTCTCCTGAGTTGTTCAGATATATTTGACTGCATTTGTTCAGGTTAAAAATCAAAATTTGACACTAGCAACCAGAAAACCAATTTACTTATTGGTTGGATAGATAAGTGGCTGGCTACTTCTTTCTCTCACTGTGTATACTGGCTAACCATCTTTCATAAAATATTGAAATGTAAAGTGAAGTCACATGAAAAATCACCTTTGTTGTAAACTGCAATATTTTGATTCTCTATCCATTTTTTCTTCACAGTGTAAAACATGTACAGTACTTTTGCTCCCAAGCAGCAGCAGCATCTTTTGGTTAGTAATTACACTGTGGTAAGGAGCTCAGGTGGCACAAACAGTTAAGCACTAGGCTGCTAAACGAAAGGTTAGCAGTTCAAACCCACCCAGCCACTCCGAGAGAGAAAGACCTAGTGATCTGCTTCTTTAAAGTTTACAGCCTAGAAAACCCTATGAGGCAATTCTACTCTGTCACATGGGGTTGCTATGAGTCAGACTCGATGGCACCTAGCAACAACAATTAATATTTTGGAGTCCCTAGGTGGTGCAACTGGTTAATGCGCTTGCTGCTAACTGAAAGGTTGGTGGTTTCAAGTCCACCCAGAGGTGCTTTGGAAGAAAAACCTGGAAATCTACTTCCAAAACATCAGTCATTGAAAACTTTATGGAGCACAACTCTACTCTGACAGACATGGGGTCACCATGAGTCGCCAGCAACTGGTTTGTGTTGGTTTATTAATATTTAGAAAAACGTACCTCAGTAGTGTTTTTACTGTACATCCCTTAACTGTAATTTAATAAGCATGATATTATTTGATAAGTATATAATATTTGTATCTTTTCCAAACATACTGCCGTTAATGTTTTATGCAAGGGGCCCTGGTGGCGCAATGGTTAAGAGCCAGGCTGCTAAACGAAAGGTTGGTGGTTTAAACCCACCCAGGGGCTTCCCAGGAGAAAAAAACCTGGCAGTCTTCTCCCGTAAAGAATACAGCCTAGAAAACCCTATGAGGCAGTTCTGCTCTGTCACATGGGGTCACTATGAATTGAAAATTGACTCAATGGCACCTAACAACAACATTTTATACATAATTTAACTTGAAATTTTGAAGCATCCTTTCTTTCCTTTTTTTACTTTTGTTTTGATATTAAATAGTGTAATCTATGCAAGTGTATATTGAAGATTATCCCGGAGCATTTATTGCCTTACCAGAAATGTTAGTAAGAAATGTTCTTTTGAATAGAAAGATAGACTTAGTTTCTATACTTTGATAAGAGCTCTTTTGTTCCTGGCCATGGGGTTATGGAAAAAGTTAGTTTTACTTTCATCTCCATTTATTAAAAACCCACTACTGAAATAAACTTTATTTCCAAGATCAGCAATTTTAGAATTTCAGATAGTACTTGCTTAGGAGCACATGTTACTCAAAATATTAAGAGAATAACAAGATAATGTAGATCTACTGTTGAATCAGAATCTACCGTATTTTTACGGAAATAACGCATACTTTCTGTGTTTGTTTGCTGGCTGCGCCCTCCCCCCACGAGTTATTTTCTTAAGTGTGCTACGCTAAATTTTTTTTTTTTATAGCAACATGGAAGAGGATTGCCATGGTGGTGCTTGTGAGGGTGCCTCATGGGAGGAGGGCATGGCTGGGAAACAGAGGGTACATATTATTTGCGTAAAATACAGTTTATACTTTTAAACAAATGCATGAATTTTAAATATCATAGAGTAAAATAAAAAAGTATACTGTAGTATTGTTGCTTGTTTAAAAAGCACTAAAGTTAGGCCACAGTATACAATTTTGTTCTAAAAGATATTTAGGTAAATTGTAAGGATAAGGAATACATTGTGGGTCAAAATCAAATATTCCTCTCATGTTATGTATATTTTGTTCCTGTTATATTGGCTTTATTTTCAAAATTGTAGTTTGCAGTATTAGTTTTATTGGTATTCTTGTATATACTGTTCATTCAATAAATGACTTAAACTTAATAAAAGTGTCTTTGAAATGAATAAGCTGCAGATTTTTTTAGTTAAATAACACTGACTTAAATCTGTATTTGTATCTTTTTGTTTTGGCTTACCTTACTGTTATTGAATGGGATCACTATCAACCATTTGGAAAGCCTGTTAAGTTCTTTTATTGCAGCCCAAAATAATATATCAAGTTATAAACAATTTATGTAAAGAAAGAGATGGAGGTCTTGCCTGCCTTGGTCTAGCAGCATCAGAATCACCTGAGAACTTGTTAGAAATGCATATTTTTAGGCCCTATTCTAGACTTACTGAATCAGAAATTCTGCAGGCCAACTAGCAGTCAAGCTTTTACAAGACTTCCCAGTGATTCTAAAGCACACTAAAGTTTGAGAACCACTGGTTTAGAGCAAGGGGGAAAACGTTGAGCTTCACCTACCGTGGGACTAGACCTCATTCCCTAAATTTGGAGTGTTACAGATAAATGGAACAGGACAGTATGGGCTGGACTGGGGAGGAGACTAGAATTCTCAGAGACCTGAGACCTCCTGGAGAGACAAAGATTTGGTGGTGACAGCGGAAAAATGGAAAAGGGAGAAAGCTAGTTCCAGGAGGATACAAACATTATGAACCCATGTATATGTACTTTAAAAAAAATGCAAAACAAGCACCATATATTGATTATTGATATATATACACATGTAGTCCCTGACTTACGACGGGGTTCCATTCTGACAATTCCACTGTACGTCTATTCTGACATAAGTCAAATACCCTTTTTTTTTTTTTAGTTTTCTTTATTATTGCCTTTCATTATCAGTATTTTTATAAATTCGATCTTTATTTGTCTTTGGGGGTTGGAAACATTACATATAAACTTACAGATATATTTTAATACATGCATACATACATAAAAAAATACAGAAATCATAAAGATTTACTCTGATAATGAAGAAGAGTTGGATGACGTTGGCATTTTGTCAGTTGTGGTAATAACTCCACTGGTGGAGGTTCTCGATCATCTAGATTGTCCCTGGGAATGGGGATGGTGTTTCTAGTCAGAAAATTAGTGAGAGTTGTCTGTATGGTCCTATTCTTTTTTTCTTCATATATTTCATGGTAACATCTCACTGCTTCCCAAATCTACCTATTGACTTTAGTAGAGCAATCAGCATTTGGGTCCATGTTTTCAAGCAACTGAAGCCCCTGATTTAGTTTAGAAAAAACTCCAGCTAATTCTTCACCGTAAAATTTTTTGACAACTTCTCTCCTTCTTCTTCATTATTTCTTTCTTCTTCAGCATTTCTTTCCTCTTCGAAATCCGTTAAGTCCTGATCTGTCAATTCCCCTTCTTTGTAATCTCTGAGCTGTTCCACACTGGCGTTATCAATTTCTAAATTCAGCGTTCTTGCAATATGGACAATTTTTCTACCTATCTCTTCCATCGTATTATCCTGATCAAATGCTTGGAGCATGTTCACATGAGTCAGCAATTTTTTCCATGTTCCCTGCGTGCATTTTCCCGTAACTTCCTACCAGGAAGATGCAATGTTCCAAATTCACTGACGGTTGTTAAGTGTGGTTCATCATAACTTGAATAAGTCATAAATTGGGGACTACCTATATATATATATATATATATATATATATAAACTAAAGACATACATATGAGGGATAAATACATATGTAGCATGTAGAATGGCATTTATGAGAACATCTTATTTAGGGTAGTGGTTACATCTTGTGGAGAGAGAGGCAGGAGAATTCGATTGGGGAGATACACACGGGCTTCACCTGTATTTATAATGTTATATTTCTTAAGTTCTGTGGTGGGCACATGGATATAGTATTCTCTGTACCTTTGTGTAGGTCTGAAATATTTCCTAAGAAAAGGAAAATAATTAAAAGAGAAATGGGAGAAAATGGGCCTAATATCTAAAAGGGGCTCATGGGGGGAAAAAAGTAAAGTTGTAGTTGACCAGAGTAGAGGATGAGACAAGGAAAGTCCAGGGGAGTCAGGGTAGCAGGCCTAGTTTCTACATTTATGTAAGACTGCTAAGGTGCTCTCTACCTGACCCGACCCATTGCCGTCAAGTTGATTCCGAGTCACAGAGACCCTATAGGATAGAACAGAACTGCCCAATAGAGTTTCCAAGGCTGTAATCTTTACAGAAGCAGACTGCTACATCTTTCTCCCATGTAGCGGCTGTTGAGTTCGAACCACCAACATTTTCGTTAGCAGCTGAGCTCTTAACCACTGCACCACCAGGACTTCTTCAGGTGCCCTGTAGTGTGTATTAATATGTTATTCTCTGGGTAGTGGAAAAGATTAATTGTGTGACTACTAGCCGAAAGGTTGGCAGTACAAACCCACCCAGAGGTGCCTCAGGAGACAGGCCTAGCGATCTGCTTCCAAAAGGTCACAGCCTTGAAAACTCTACAGAGCAGCTTTACTCTGCACATATGAGGTTGCCAGGAGTCACAATCGACTTGATTGCAACTAACAACAACAAGCTTAGGTGCTCTCTAGTGTGCATTAATATGTTATTCTTTCATATTCTATGGTAAAAAACCAAAACCAAACCTGTTGCCGTCAAGTCCATCGCAACTCATAGCGACCCTATAGGACAGAGTAGAACTGCCCCCTAGAGATTCCAAGGAGCGGCTGGTGGATTCGAACTGCCGACCTTTTGGTTAGCAGCCGAGCTCTTAACCACTGCACCCATATTCTAATTTAATTACCATTATTCATATATGAGTGCCTATCTCCTCCATCCCCTAGAGTGTGAGCTTCTAAATGGTTTAGCCTTAAAGACTTTTATTTATCTATCTTTCCTAAAGCACCTAGCACTGTGTTTTTCACTTAGTAGGTGCTGTATGAATATCTGTTAAATGGAAATTAACTTAATGTATCCACAACTCATCGGTCACTAGTGTTGACATTTAAAAAATGTATTATCAGGTAGTATCACATAGTATTCCTTATGGCTAGAAGCAGATGGTTAGCCAGAAAGCACAGGATCTTTTGTTCTCATTAAGCTGAAAGGGCAGTCTAAGTAGTAAGTTACCCATGTAATGTCATTTGAGATGCCTCAGGTTGGCTCTGGTAGGTTGATGGTGGTTTAATTTCTGCTAATCTAATTTAAAATTAATTTGTGGAAGTGTATGATCCCACTTATGTGAAATATCTAAAATAGACAATTGCATAGAGACAAATGTAGATTGGCGGTTCCCACGGGCCACGGTGGATGGGGAAAACGGGAAGTTACTGCTTAAAGGGTGCTGAGTTTCTGTTTGGTGTGAGGAAAAACTTTTGGATATAGATAGTGGTGGTGGTTGCACAACATGGTAAATGTAATTAATGTCATGTAAAATAGTTAAAATAGCAAAATTTTGTTATATACATTTACAATGAATTAAAAAAAAACTAATTTGTGGACCTTCCATGACTCTTATAGGTGTTCACTCCATTATATAAAAGGCACACCCACAAATCTCTTGCCGGTAGTTCTTTGCACCTGTGTCTTCTGCTAAGACTGCTTAGTGAGGCAACACCCTTTAAGCTAGTTAGATAGCCAGTTAGATAGCCTTTTTTTTTTTTTACTGAATGCTTCTCTGAAGTACTCCTCAGATCCTTCTAAATCCTTAACAAAGGATTTTATAGTCACTCCTTTCGCTTCATCTTTAGACTGTGTTTTCCTGGAAATCTCCTGGGTTTCATCGTTATCTGGAAGTGATTTCTTAATTTTAATATTGTTAACCATTTGGAGAAGCTGAGAATTTTCAAAACCTGCAAGTTCCGTCTCATTTTTGTTGAACAGTTTCTTTAGCTTAACTTTCTCTGCTCACATTTTGCTGTAAGTAGCAAGATGAAACCAGATAGCATCTTCAATACTCTGGAAATCTCCTTAGTTATATCATGCAGTTTGTTCAGTACATTTTCTACTTCCCACATTACTGTGCTACATAACAAGGAATTCCTTTGCTCCAGTTTTCAATAACATTTTCTTCACTTTCTTTAAGCTCTCATCAGCAGCCTTCATAAGAGCCATCAGGCTTCTGATAACAGTCTGTTCAAAGCATCTTATGCTTTCACTAATACTCTCCTTAAAGTTCTTCCAGCTTCCCCCTAGTGCCCAGCTTCCCTCCAGTGCTCAGTTTCATTGCCACTTCCACACTTCAGATTTTTATTTTGGTAGCACTCCACTCTTGGTACGAACATCTGTTTTAATTTTCTATTTCTGCATAACCAACGAACCCAAACTGGAGTGGCTTAAAACACCAAACATTTAATATATTACAGTTTCCGCAGATCAGGCATTCAAGAGTGGTTTAGCTGGATGGTTCTGTCTTGGAGTATCTTGTGAAGTTGCATCAATATGTCAGCTGTGGCTACAGTCATCCGAAGGTTTAATTATATCTAGAAGATCTGCTGCTTCCAAGATGGCTCATTTATATGGCTGTGGGCAGCAGGCCTCAGTACACCACTGGCTGTTGACAGGAGGTTTTAGTTCCTCACCACATACTCCTCTCCATCAGGCTGCTGACTATCCTCATGATATGACATCTGGCTTTCCCAAGGATGAGCAATCCAAGACAGAGTAATATGTAAGCAACAATGTCTTTTATGACCTAACCTCACATGTCATACCCCATCATTTCTACAATACTTCCTTGGTCACATAGATCTGCTCTATTAAATGGAGGATGGCACTACACAAGGGCATGAATACCAGGAGGCAGGGATCTTGGGGGCCATCTTAGAGCCTGACTATAACTGTTTCCATGTTGAATCAGTTGTTAAATATAGCACTGCTCTGAAACACAGGCAAGAGGGGGCTTGTCATGGGTCCTACACCTTAGAAGCTTTTCTCTGGTTCTCTTCCAGTGTCACCTCTCTGCAAATAGCCAGAAGTCCAGTGTGTGGGGCCAAGGGAATGTGTTCAGTTAGAGTCCATGCCCCCACCCTCAACTGTGGTCCAGGTACCTTGGCCCCCTGAATTGGCTGCTCAAGTGGCCCCAAGTCTGCTTCCAGGGCCTGCATGCTCCTCTTGACGCATTTTTCACTTCTGAGGGTTTGAGTGCACTTCCAGTGTATATACTCCCAGGCCCGTGAGGTGACTAAGAGGTGGTGGCATACAGGACAAGTGGGCTTTGGCATCCACGTATATGCAGGTGAAGCTTCTCAAGGTAAGGCATGGAACGGAGTGTGTGTGGAGAAGGAGGTATAGGCTGGGTCCTGGGACCTGGGTTGAGGACAAGGGTCCTGGAGTGAGGAGCTCACTTTCTCCACATCACTGGAACAGAACTTTGAGGAGTCCAACTGTGGCAGGCAGAGCTGTCCCCCAATAATCTCCACCTTCTAGTATTCACGTCCTTTTATTATCTACTTTCCATGAGTTGGGCAGGTCCCATGACTTGCTTCTAACAAATAGAATATGCAAAGGTGAAGGGATGTCACTCCTGTGGTTACATTATGAGACATATAGGTATAGATACATATATAAGAATATATAGATATAGATATATTCTTTTGTGGTAATTTTTTATACAACAATAGAGAATAATGTACCCAGCCAAATAAAAATTAATTCTGGAGAAACCAGGAATCTGGATGTGCAATCTTGAGTATCATCTAACCATTCATGACATGTATCTGTTACTGATAACTTTATATTTTTTAAAAATTTTCTTGGTAAATAGAAAAAAAAATTGTTAAAATATACTGAGTATTCCAAATTTGAACCTGGACTTTCAGGTTGCTTTGAAGGTGTATTTTTCATGATGGAAGAGATAAGATATTTTATTTAAGAGTTCACTAGTTGATTTAAACCTTTCAAATATTTTATATATAGCATGTAGGCCCCCAGTTGAACTGTTTCCCTGAACTCTGCAAATGTTACAAGTGTTACAGGAGGGCCAGGTTAAATATTTGGTCTGTTACCCCTTCTCCTTCCTCATCCTCTGTCACACTTTGTTACCTGAGGTCAGAAACATTGCTGCCCTTTGCTTTGGAAATGGCCTCTTCAGCTTGTTCCTATAGCCCATCTTTCTGTAGAGCTTGGCCCTATGGATCTAGTCCCTGGACCAGGCTGGAGTATGACCACCAACCATCCTGCCCCCTCTACCCACGCCCAACGGCATCCACCCGCTCTCCCACAGGTCTTTCTCCCCAGTGTTGTTGTGCACAAAACCTCCTACTCAAGACCACTGCTCCCTCATGAACACAGTCACCTGGAGGCTACCAGTCATGAGGTTGATCAGGCACACCTGTGCTGAGCCACTTCAGGAATAGCACGATCCTTCTAAGAACATTGTGCTTCTCTGACAACCCTCAGGTCTGAACTGTCAGTATCCTATTTGACATCTCTCCCCTCTTACATACAGACTGAGATAAGCTACAGAACAATTTTATTTTTCATACATCAAAGACCAACGAAACTACAAAGAAGCTACAAACTTGGCAGGATGTGCCTCTGGGCATTTAGAAATCTTTAACTTCTTCATTAAAAAAAAACAAACAAACGTTTTAGTCAAGTTCTGCTGACTTCCCCAAAATTATGTACTGTCTTACCCTTCACCAAAGTTACCACTCATCTACTATCTAGTTAGTGTTTTTCCCTCCCCCCCAACCCTAACCATCAAAGATTGTTTTTTTCTGTGTATAAACGTTTTCATGAGTTTTTGTAATAGTGGTCTCATACAATATTTGTCATTTTGTGATTGACTTATTTCACTCAGCATAATGCCCTCTAGATTCATTCATGTTATGAGATGTTTTGCAGATTCATCATTGTTCTTTCTCATCTCGTTGCATAGTACTCCACTGTGTGTATGTACCATAGTTTGTGTATCCATTCAACTGTTGATGGGCACTTTGGTTGTTTCCATCTTTTTGCTATTGTGAATAATGCTGCAATGAACATGGGTGTGCATATATCTATTCGTGTGATGGATCTTATTTCTCTAGGATATATTCCTAGGAGTGGGATTGCGGGATCGTATGGTATTTCTATTTCTAGCTTTCTAAGGAAGCGCCATATCATTTTCCAAAATGGTTGTGCCATTTTGCGTTCCCACCAGCAGTGCATAAAAGTTTAAATCTCCCCACAACCTCTCCAACATTTGTTATTTTCTGTTTTTTGTTTTTTTTTATTAGTGCCAGTAATGTTGGGGTGAGAGGGTATCTCATTGTAGTTCTGATTTCTATTTCTCTAATGGCTATTGATCGCGAGCATTTCCTCATGTGTCTGTTAGCCACCTGAATGGCTTCACAGACACATCGAAACTCTCTGGTGGACTGATTTATTGCACTGAGGGCTGAGGACCGTGGTCTTGGGGGACATCTAGCTCAACTGGCATAACATAGTTTATAAAGAAAATATTCTACATCCAACTGTGGTGAGTAGCGTCTTGGCTCTTAAAAGCCTGCGAGCGGCTATCTAAGATACATCTACTGGTCCCATCCCTGCTGGAGCAAAGGAGAATGAAGAAAACAAAAGACACAAGGGAAAGATTAGTCCGAAGGACTAATGGACCACAACTACCACGGCCTCCACCAGACTGAGTCCAGTACAACTAGATGGTGCCCTGCTACCACCACAGACTGCTCTGACAGGGATCACAATAGAGGGGTCCTGGACAGAGCAGAAGATAAATGTAGAACAAAATTCAAATTCACAACAACAACAAAAAAAAAAGACCAGACTTGCTGATCTGACAGAGACTGAAGAAACTCCAAGAGTATGGCCCCAGACACCCTTTTAACTCAGTAACAAAGTCACTCCTGAGGTTCACCCTTCAGCCGAAAATTAGATATGCCTATAGGGCAAACAATAACACACATGAGGAACGTGCTTCGTAGTTCAATCATGTATGCAAGATTAAATGTGTATACCAGCCCAAAAGCAAAAACAAGAAGGCAGGAAGAGACAGGAAAACTGGACAAACGGAAACAGGGAATCTGGGGTGGAGAAGGGGAGGGTGTTGACACATCACTGGGTTGGCAACCAATGTCTCAAAACAATTTGTGTATTAACTGTTTAATGAAAAGCTAATTTGCCCTGTAAAATTTCACCTAAAGCATAATAAAAAAAAATTAAAAAAATATACTAAGTAGAAAAGCCAGAAAAAAAATTTATTGCTAACTTTGAAGAAGAAAATATTAATGGGGGAATTCTCAGAGTGACAATAACTTTATATTGGTCCACTCTAGAAAAAAATAAAGTGGTGGAATGTGTAACAGCTAGGATACTAGAATTATCTGGGTGAGGGTATTTATCTTAAACAACTGTTTTTTATACGAATAATAAAGAAATATAATTAAATCTATTACCTGTAGGAAGGAGCCCTAGTGGCACAATGGTTAAGTGCTCGGCTGCTAATCAAAAGGTCAGCAGTTTGAACCCACCCAGTGGCTCTGAGGGAGAAAGACCTGGCAATCTGTTCCCATAAAGATTACAGCCTAGAAAACTCTATGGGGCAGTTCTACTCTGTCACATGGAGCCGCTATGAGTCAAAATTGACTTGATGGCACATAACAGTAAACAAAACCAGACCAAACCTGTTGCCATCGAGTCAATTTCAACTTATAGAGACTCTATAGGACAGAGTAGAACTGCCCCATAGGGTTTCCAAGAAGCGGCTGGTGGATTCAAACTGCCTACCTTTTGGTTAGCAGCCGAGCTCTTAACCACTGTGCCATCAGAGCTCCTATAAACCCATTGCCATCGGGTTGAATCCAACTCATAGCAACCCTATATAGGAGCCTGAAAAATACTCCATACAGCATTTCAATTTGCCAGTCACTGCCAGCACCATTGAATCTGCTGGACCACATGGACCAAGTGCCAGAGCATTTTCCATGGCAGCCTGGTCCTGTTTCAGAGCCTTTTCTTTTTATGGTCCTCACTCAGAACTGGCAGCTCTTGGGGTCACTTAGTAAATGAGTAGGAGTTGCACTCCCAAATGAAGTAGTATACATTTGAAGGAAGTATATATTACCTTCAAAATGAAAAGAAAGCCCACTGTGTGTTTTATCTGTTTCTTAATGTTAGCAGAGGCCAGATGCAAAAACTTGTCCTTCCCCTTGGAAGGGATATTTCAATGTGTCCCAGACCTCTGGACTTAGAGAAAATTCACTAAGGAGGACAACCCCTGAAATCTTATAGGGTTCATTTCCCATCCTCCGGTATGCGTGTGTGTTGCCAAGAAGTCTAGGGTAGTTGCTATATCCTGCTCATCAGGTTCAGTCAGCATGATATCATCAATGGAATGGTACAGCATGATGTCCTGTGGAATGGAGAGGTGATCAAGCACCCTGAGGACTAGATTATGACATAAAACTAGAAAGTTGATATAGCCCTTTTAGGACAATTTCCTGGCCCTGCCAGCTGAAACCAAATTGCTTCATACGGTCTTTACTACAATGAAACCTGTAAAAGCCACAACTCAATGGGCCTGCCTTGCTTTTCCAGGCCTTGCAACTCTTCCAGCTTTGACAGGGTGCAGTCTTACCACTTTTCTATTGCTAGTTTTAGTGTAAAATATTTTAGTTTTCCTTCTCTGGCAGGTTTTTGCCTTCCACAGGTACCAGCTTTCGCAGGTTTTACTGTACCAAAGACAGTATAGAGAAAAAAAGCTTCACACCAGGTACCTGGGGATGTGTTACTTTTCTCTGCATCTTAAATAACATCTATAATTGGAGTCGTTATCTGACTGCTTTTACAATAATCCACTGTCGTCTCCAAAATCTGTCTCTATCCTGCGCAAGCCAAATAGGGGAGTTGAATTGGGATGTGGTGGGAATCACCCCTCCCTGAATATTTCAAGTTTTGTATGGTGATGCTAATCTCTGAAGTTCCCTCCAGGAATAGAGTATTGCTTTTGGTTTACTGTATTGGTAGATAGAGTCAGTTTTAGTAGCTTCCACTTGGCCTTTCCTACCATGATAGCCCATATTCTATGGGTCAGGGAGCCAATGTAGTGATTCTGATAGTTTCTGAACATGGCTGTTCCAAAGATGCATTATAGAATGGGGATAACAACAGGTTAGTAGGACATGTGTCACAGGACCCACTTTGAGGTAGACCTGAATCAAAACTCCACCAATCACCTGACCTAAATGGTTGAAACTCCTTGGAATACTGTATCCATACAATAAATTGTATTCCCATACAGGAGTACTCTAAGCCCCTACTCTGAATGGTTGTCCACAAAGGCATTTTGGATCTCCAGGAATTAGGGTTACTTCAGAGTTCAGTAATCCCTGAAAAGTCTAATTATTTCCATCTTTCCCCAATAAACAGGCACTCTGGTAAGTGGATGCAGGTCCCTTTCGGTAAGGCTGGTATGAAAATTTACAATATTCATTTTGATTGCGTAGCAGAGTCCTTTTTCAAGGCAATCTGGTTTCTCCTTCATTCACTGGACTCTGGGTGTCTAAAGTTGCTCAGGTTTGGGAATTGATAGTGGGGCTACAACTATTTTAGTGATTCAAATCAGACTTCCATTTGCTAGACCTAGAACTATTTAACCTATACAGATGAGGTAGTATTTAGTAGGCTGCCCATCTATTTTAGTTTTAGAGACACCACGAACAACTTATCAAGACCGAAGATCACTGTGAGTCACGCCATTCTGATTACTGCTTAAGCTCTGCTGTCTATTATGGTAATCATGTCCACCTTGTCTCTGGGGATTACATACTGCCACTTGGCCCCTGCCACACCTTGAAAACAATGTTGTTGTGTGCTATTGAGTCTATCCCCATTCAATTCAGGGAGCTCAATTTGATGGCAGCAGTTCCCACTGTCATTTCTGCCCTACAGAGATTATACATCACAGAGCACATCAGTGATGCTGGGGCTCCCCTCAAGAATGTGCTCGCCATAGTTTTGGTAAAGAGAGTGTCCTCTGGACCTGTCTGGAGGTCATAGTGGGGCGGTGGGGGGAGGTTTTGCATAATAAATCCACTCTATCATTCCAATATCTCTAAACCTTTGGATACTTTCTTCTACAATATTCCAAGGAAGTTCTGGCATTTTAACTTCATTTAGTGTAGGACATCTTTGAGTCTAGATTTCAATCAAACAAGCAAGCAAACTGTTAGAACCACTTCAACCACTCAAGCTTTCATATAAAATCTAGAATCTTTGGTTAGTGACACCGTGTCAATAATTCTACCCAATCTAACATATTTTTTCACCCTCATACAACAACTTCAGGATCTATTTCCACATGTTACTCAGGTTTCTGTCAATATAAATTGGCAAAATTATGCAATCCTTTTGGTGTGTACCACACCTCCTCATAGGTCACCCTTTGCACCTCACCCTCTGGAAGCTGCTGGGACTTAAGTCTGACTACAGGTCTAAAAGCAATAATACGTGGTGTGGGTAAGCTCTGAGGAAGCTCAATAGTCCCTCACAAAGCAACTGCCTTAGGTAAGACCATTACAGGGTTCTCTTGCTAGGGGTGCATGATCTCCTTGGACATGAATGTGAAGGCTGCCAGCTACTAATTGCAAAGGTCAATTGGCAGAATTTAAGGTTTCAAGGACCCCAGCTTCATCATAATCTCCCCATATGCCCCTATCTAATCTAAATTTTCATTATTCAATTCCTTCTCTATCAGTGCCCTAACTCAAGAGGTTGGGAAACCAATTTACATTGTATTTTAGTCACCCACAATATTATGCTTCAGGTTTGCCTTTTGGAAATCTTAGGCCATGGCTACAAGAGATAACTATTTCTTCTAGGGCAGTGGGAGAAGTATTTTAGTTTCTTATCTGGATCTTGAACTAATAATTTAAAGCCCTGAGATCATCATTTTCTCCCCCTAAGTTCTCTGGAACTGGTTGTTGTTACTGTTGTTACATGCCATTGAGTCAGTTCCGACTCACAGTGACCCCATGCACAACAGAATGAAACACTGCCCAGCCCTGCGCCATCTTCACGATCGTTGTTATGCTTGAGCCCATTGTTGTGGCCACTGTGTCAATCCATCTCATTGAGGGTCTTCCTCTTTTTCTCTGACTGTCTATTTTACCAAGCATGATGTCCTTCTCCAGGGACTTGTCTCCCCTGATAACATATCCAAAGTACGTGAGATGAAGTCTCGCCATCTTTGCTTCTAAGGAAAATTCTGGCTGTACTTCTTCCAAGATATATTTGTTTGTTCTTCTGCAACATGTAGTTTTCAGTAAAATGTTAGAAGTGACAAACCAATCCCATTATAATCTTTATTTTCACTAAAATGTTCTATAGCCACATATATTCTTTGGTCACCTGAAGTCTTGCCATGTATATTCATTTACTTCCAGCTGTCTGCGGGTGATAATATAAGTAACTATTTTGCCATTGCACACCATGGACTACCAGTGTACCCTTTACCAATGGAAACAGAGTCATTAATGTCTCTAAGTTTATCAGATCAGAAAACCAATTCCCAATAACCAAGAAGTAATTCAAACAACCCATCCTTAGAGCGGTTCCTCTGAAACCACTTCCAATGCCAATTCCAGTTCCATTTAGTACTGTTGTGTAACAAATCATCCCAAACTTAGTGGCATAAAACAACGGCCAGTTTATTATGCTATTAGATTTTGTGGAACAGGGATTCTAAAATGGCACGAGGATGTCTGATACCTAATCTAGATAGACTTGAAGTCTAGAGTGTCACTCATTTGCTGGAGAATGGAATACAATGAAAGCACATTCACTCACACATCTGTGCCTGGATTGGAAGTACTAAAAGACTAGAACTGCTAACCAGAGCACATACATGCATGTGAACTCTCCATGTGGCTTGGCTTCCTTGGAGCATGGTGACTTCAGGATAGTGAGATTTCTTACATGGCAGCTCAGGAATTCAAGAGGAAGTGTTGCAGAAAGCAATACGGAAGCTGCATTTACTTTCACGGTCTATCCTTGGAAGTTACCTCCATGAAACTTTATTAGATGAAACATTCCCCAAAGATTGCCCAGTTGTAAGGGGAGAGGACATAGACCCCAATTCTCAATGTAGTGCAACAAAAGTCTTAAAGAACATGTGGGATGTAAAACGATGTGGTGACCATCTTTAGAAAATGCAATCTGCCCTCTGGAAACAACTACTTGTATCCTTCCGGCATGTAAATTACACTCGGCTCCTCCAAGATCTCTCAAAAGTCTTATACATTTAGGGTATCTGCTCAAGTTCAATATCTCATCATCTAAGTCAGATCTTGGTGCACATAAGGTTCTTTCACTATGGTTCTTCAGATTCACTTCTTTGAGTATCATTCCTCTCAATCTGAGGACCTGTGAATTAATGAGACAAGTTATCATTCCCCTCCACTCTCAGCGTAAAATGTGAGACAGAAACAAGAAAATTACTATAGATACTCCCATTCAAAAAGAGCGAAATAAGAGGCACACAGCAGCCACTGAACGTATCAATTTTAAAATCCAGTTAGGTATCTTTTGCAGTTCCTTGATTAGGATTAACCCTACTCGTTGGAAGCTGTTCTCTGCGCCTCTTTGGCTTTGCATTGTAGTGTCTTGGTTCTACTCTCTGGGTTATCTTTCTTTTTCCATAAGAAGTGGCCTATGTTTAAAACTGAATAACCTTGGCATTCTACCCTCTTGTAAAAATTTGAAGGCCCAAATACCTGTTTTCATTTTGTATAATCCCTGTCCCTTTCAGTTCAAACTGAGACAATTCCTTATGGGCTTTCTCTGTGTCAATTTATAATCTACCCCATTAGACAAGTTACACCTAGAAATATCTCCTGCACATTGAGCTTTATGTAAGGTTACTGTGGGACGACACCCTTGAGATTCTAAGAAGCCCTTTAATTTAATCTGAGGGATGTTCTTGTGATCCTTAGAAGCCCTTTTGTCTGTATGAAAGTGTCTGTGAGACACCAACTAAGATCGTTCTAAGAACAGGGCAAAGATTCTTACAGAGGGTAAGACAAGTGCTCATAAAGATACCTATGAGTGTGTGTTTTGTTTAAGGTTGAGAGTGAGTTTAAGAAGATGTGAATGTGTGTCAATGAGTGTGAGAGTGTGAGAATGTGCAAGTTGGGGAGTAAGAGTGTAAGAATGAGTATGTGAGTATGACTGTGAGAGTGCAAATTAAGCGTGAAAGTATGCGAGTAATAGGAAGAGTGAAAAAATATGAATAAGGATTATTTTAATGAAAATAGCCAGAGTTTTCCAAAAGTGACCATGAGGGATATGGAAATAAGCAAAACTCACACTAAGCATAATCCTAATTTCTACCACAATGCCTGGATTACACACTCAGAAGGCAGGGAAGAGTGGTGGACAGAGCACACCTGACTGCTGTGGACGAAGACAGAACTGGAGTCCAACTTGGGCTCTCCCACTTTCCAGCTGTGTAACCTTGGGGCACATGCCTGAGCACGCCTATTTCCTCACACCCTTATCAATGGTCTATGTCATTCCAAATAGGTTTAAACAATGGAATCACACTGCTATTTATTCTCTCGTTAGTTTATTTCTGAACATGGCTCTCTCTCTCTCTCTTTTTTTTTTCTCACTGAAAGTAGTGAGAACCCTCCTGTTTGGCTAAATGTATAATCTGGTCCAAGATGACTCTTATTCTGTGGGTCCCAGGGGTACAAGTTTTCTTCCTCTTGTTGAGAGTACCCAGGCCTGAACACAGAGGCATTTTTCTGTTTTCTTGTTAATCACCCCCAAACCAGGTCATAGTACAGCTCTGTATCTCCAACTGGAATATCCTAAATTTGACAGGAACAGTGTGTTTACTTGTGTACTTTGATGATGAGGTTGTGAAGTCCTCAGCAAAGCTATTTACATTTTATTTGCTTGTTTCACCATAAAAAGAAAACAAAACAAAAAATAAACAGTAAACCAGTAGCCTTATAGTCAACTCTGACTCATAGCGACCATATGGGTGTCAGAGTAGAACTGTGCTCCATAATATTTTCAATGACTAAGTTTTCAGAGGTAGATTGCCAGGTCTCTCTTCTAAGGCACCTCTAGGGAGGGCTTAACCCATTGCATTAACCAGAGACACTGTTTCACCATAGCATCATAAAAGGTTACTTAACTCCAGGCATTATTATCCATTTTCAGGGCATAGGTTTTAGTATTTCCTGTAGGATGCAATTTCGCAAATATGATGGGCTCAATTTCTCTACCTGTGGTCACCAGAACATAGGGTACTTTGTTGGATTAGTTTCTCTTATGTGGAAGCTTTATCTCTTTTCTCCACTATGATCATACACGTTTGTCCAATGATTACCTAGAACTTTTGGCCCTGGCATTTATGTCTTTCTCTGAACGTGTGGGGCTCTTCCTCACTAAGTTCTCTCCTCCTTATTAGAGTTCTCGTGACTGTTGCAACCAGGAATTTTTCACTGTCTACGTGAACCTCTGTCAAAGGAAAAACGTACTCGCTTATATTACTTAGAGTCTCTTTCCTCACCCAAGTCATCTCTATCTCCAGGTTCTAACATTTTCACTATTGTTCATCATTCATTCGTTTCTAGCATTGTGAGGAATGTTTGAACATTGAAGAGTGGTTTAAGGCTATGCTTGTGAAGGTGCCATAGAAAAGATACGTTAATCTAGTGACTCATGTGGCATTTTAATTTCTGTGTTAGCTGGGAAAAAAGTAATTTATGCCTAGAGGTCCAGATATTAAGCACAGTTATGCACTGAAATGATCTGTTGAATACCCGAATCTGATGTAAGAAATCTCTGATGGACCAACTTTTGTAGATTTTAATGTGTGTTTACTTGAGGGTGGAGACCAAGGGCCTAAAGCCCGTTGCCTTGCCAAGTGATTCATATCTGAGACCTTTGGGGAGAGGCATCAGACGAGTTTCAGACATGCCTCCATTCTCCTCAACTTTGAGTCTTGGGGTCATTTGTGACAACTGAGTGTTATGGTTGGATTTGGGCTTTTTGGTCTTTGAGATCTGTTGTAGCCAGAGCTTCGAACCGGTTCTTCCCAGTTCAGTCATGGCTGAGGAAGCGGAACTGGAACAGACCCTAATTTTTTTTGAAATTTGAGTGAACTGGAATTATAATCGGAACAGGAAAAATTACGGGTCGAAGCCTTGCTAGAAACCTAAGCTCCCTCTTAGAAAACAAGGGCAGTGTATGCGTTGCACAGCAACCAAATGTCTTGCCCAGTGAATTTTGAGCAGAGTCATACACAGCGGTGCCCCACTCAAAGATTGCAGCTGACCGTGCCACTTTGCATGTGTGTCGCTTTCCACAGTCCGGCCAATAATTCAGTCTCACGCGTCTGGTTTTTGAAAGGGCTCACTATGCCTCTTCTGAGTCTCCCATTCCAGGGCTTTGACCCATAACTTTTCCTGTTCTGGTTATCGTTCCAAATTACCCATATTGTAAAAATTTGGGTCTATTCTGGTTTCACTTCATTGGCTATGACTGAACTGGTTCAAAGCCCTGGTTGTGACAGGGTAGAAGGTGGTCCTTAAAAGGGACTGGAACCTATGTCAGTCTGTCTGCTGGGAAAGTCGAACCTGTTAATGTTTCTTTGTGTCCTCCCTAAACCATTGTTTGAAAAGCTCTTCTCTGCCAACACTTTTTTTTTGGGGGGGAGGGAGAATTGCTGGTATTACTTCTAATACTTTATCTACTAATTCATTTATTGGATTAAGAGGGCTATAAATGGCTGACATCTAGATTAAGAGTCTACTTCTAAGGATGAATTTGTATTCTCGGGTTTCCATAGAAACCTAACAATAATCAGAATTTTATGATAATATTTTGCTATGCCTTTCTATTCTGGAAGCAGAAATGTTTAGCAGCATATTTACAAGCAAGAAAGGAGGCATTCCCACATCAATACCAGATCTATTGACTGTCTACTATTACTGTGAGCTTTTGCACTGATTTGAAAGGAAGGATATAACTTGGGACAAGAGCCATCTGACCACTCCTGTTGTATGGGTGAAGCTGGCTGCTCCTGTTGAGGGAAGACTGAAGTTTTAGCCATCTTCTGTTGTTGTTGTTGTTAGGTGCCGTTAAATCAGCTCCAACTCATAGCGATCCCATGTATAACAAAACGAAATATTCCCCGGTCCTGCACCACCCTCACAATAGTAGGTATGTTTGAGCCAAGGAGGGATTACCCAATAAACCAGGTAAGCATGTGTTTAGGGCAACAACAAAACGGGCACCAGTTGTCCAAAGCAAAGACCCATAGATGCCAAGCAGACAGGACACACGGAAAATCAAGTATTGCAGTGGAAGGGAACTGGCAGGGCACTAAATGAAACTGATACCAGCTCCACTGTGTGAGAATATGATGGCTGAAAATACAGTTCATGCTGGATCACGAGGTCACCCAAGTGAAAGGTTGTTTAAGCTATGAGGCCCCTACCACTTCGACACCTTCGTTGACATCCGTCTCCTGCAGTCCCCTCCTGTGTAATTAGAACTCCTTACCTTGGAGGGTCTCTTGGGAGTATACTATTCCTTTCTAATAAACAAGAGGTGGGGGTGGGCTGTCGAGTCTAACTCTTGCTACATTCACCCAATATGCAACTGGATCCAACATGAGCAGTTACTGGGCAAGGACATATTTATATTAATAGATAACAGATCTCTGATTCTTTTGAGAAAACCATCTTGTACATCCACGTCTGCTGATGCAGAAACTCCAACGAGGAGGGCCAGCAATGCTCTTTGCCATGATACAAACACAAGGATATGCTCTTGCACACGTCCTGGTAAACAACTAATGGGAACTCCAGTTCCAGATGATGTGCAAAAGCAAGGGAACTCGACCATTGCAATGAATTCAGTCAAGTTACTTTTTAACTGCATAGCATTTACATACAGAGTTATGTCCTAAATTTTGTAAACAATAATATTTATAACTTTAAAATATGTTTGGCATATATGCAGACACAATCTAGCATACATTTAGTATAATACTAACATGGGTAATGATTTAGTATAATACTAACACAGCAAATGTCCAAAACTAATGGAAATTGTAGTATTTATCTAACATGAAAACTTTTAATTTATATATCAAGTGAGTTTCATTTTTTATTGTCTGTTGCTTGGGACACAGTGCTTGATATTACTCTATGCTAATAAATGAGGTATTAGGCACATCAAGAAGACACAAAATTCAATATTTATATATTGTGCAAAATGTTTCTATTTTGTGACAATGAGTGTGTTTCTAAATTCTTCTTCCAAGAAAGCAACAAAAGGCATTTATCAGAACATTACATTTATATTTTATCAGAATATTTGTGTATTTAACAATTCCTCGAGGAAATAAATGAATATTTAGATAATAAGTATTATATAAATGTATTTTATTTTCCGTTTCCCTTCAGACTGACTTTCTTTTCTTTTAAGAAATTGGTATTTGTTATGACTCGTAAAACAAACTTGCTCATCAAGAAGTGGTGCTATTATTTTGCATCAATTATGTAACTATCTCCAAATATGGGAGTTGAACAATTCCACAAAGAAATAAAATGTACATTTTATAAATTTTGTATATGATAACAATTACATTCTCCTTTTCATTTCGGACTGATCAGGTACAACCTCACACTCAGTTCTCTCTCGTGGGCCACATAAGAACGTGCCAGCAGCACTATAATCACGTGACTGGTGATGTGTCTGGTCTTGTCTTTTGCAAAGTGAACCAAAAATGGCCTTCAGATTGAGCATACCCTTGTATTTGTATCATGCTCTTTGTGATCGCTCTGTCCTCCGTTGTGTATCAGTAGTAGTCCAACAAACTGTGAAAATGCAGCATCAAAGGACGGAAAGTGAGCAAGTTTTTAGGTATTATTCAAGACAAAAAACACTCGTGGAGCTCTGCAAACTTCTGTATGACAAAAAATGAAATTATTTCTGACTGCCTTTAAGCACTATTTCTTTTGACTATCTCAGACCTGAAGAACAAAATTACATGTTCCAAATCATCTTTTTTACTTATTAATTTTCAAATATAAATTTGTGTTAACATGCAAATTTGAATGTAAATTTTATTTTATAAATTTTATTTGTTTTATAAATTTTATTTATTTTCAGTTATTCAAATTTATTTGCTATGGTAGAACCAAATTTTAAAAGTGGCATAATTTTATATCCGGGTAAAATGAAACGGCAACAACTAAGGGGAGCACGAAAACAAAAGCTTGCAGAAGATTAAAAGAAAAGGATTTGTGAACCCCTAAAGACAATTCCAAAATTAACTTTCTTTTTAAAACATAATGAATCAGAAGAGACTTCTTCCGCTGAATGCTTGAGCTTAATGGGTGCAAATCATTGTACTAGTACCACTAGCGCTGATTACTAATAGCAATACGAATATAACAGAATTTGTTCCAAATTCTGCATCCATTCCTTGCTGTAGTAAAAAAATTAATAATGGTGTAGAAAGTAAAACTGTTTTTGAATCCAAAATGGTCACATTTGCAGACCCCATAAATAACAGAAATACATATCCTGCTTTGCGGAATAATTTTTCTACTAATGATGTAAATTATTGGATCAAAAGAGGGCCAAGTGATGGTCAACATCACAGTGGACCATTTTAAAATTCCTGTCAAAAATTTCTGGATGGTAAGCAAACAAGGTTCTGTAGTCAGAATATATTTCTAGGGTGCAAAGCTATTGGTGAAAATTATAAAAGGGTGTGGTTACTGTATTCTCCATCAGTTGGTTCTGTATATTATTTTGTTTGCAAACTATTCAGTCCTAAATCATTTAATTCTTGATTTGCTACTGATGGATTTAGCAAATGGGGCAACTCAAACATGATTGATAAATATGAAAACAGCTCAATTCACAGAAATTGTATGTTGTCATATTTAGACTGAGGACATGGTTTTGGCTTAACTCATGAACTGGAAACACAAATTAATGAAGAACGTCAGTACTGGAAAGCCATTTTACAATGCATTGTTACTGTCATTATAACAATCACTGAACGTGGACTATCTTTTCGAGGAAGAAACAAAGTATTTGGGGTCCCCACAAAATGGAAATTTGGGGGGTTTACTTGAACTTGCTGCTCAGTTTGATCTATTTTTAGCAGGTCACATCTCAAAATATGGTAACATAGGAAAGAGCAACCCGTCGTATTTGTCTAAAATAGCATGTGAAGAATTAGTAAACTTAATAAGTGATAAAGTTCTATCAAGTGCTTTCAGTCAAATAAGTATAGCTCGATATTTCAGTTTGTCTGTAGATTCCACTCCTGATCTTTCTCATACAGATCAGTTAAGTATTGTTTTAAGATATGTATCTCTAACAGATGGAAAACATGTCAAATGATTTATCATATTTACTAGCTTAAAAGGCATACCAGTGAAGAAATTGCAAATCAAGTATTCACTATTTATGTGCAGTTTGCAAAATTGATTTTTCTAAGTGTAGAGGCCAGTCTTACGATGATGCTGCCAATATGTCAGGGCATTATAAAGGTATGCAACAGTAAATTTTAGAACATAATGAATATGCAATTTGCATACCATGTGCTGCGCATTCACTTAATCTTGTAGAACGTAGCGCAGTAGATTGTTGTCTGGAAGCAGTTGAATTTTTTTTCTACTGTTCAGTTACTCTACCCATTTTTTGCCACCTCTACCCACCAATGGGCAGTTCTTAAAACATATTTAGGCAATGATCAAATATTAAAATGTATTTCTAATACATGTTAGAAGTGCATGCTATAGCAACAAGTACAATCCTGGAATCGTACATTCACATTCTAGATGCCTTAAAAAATATTGCTGAAGACCAGACACAAATAGGAGATACCAAAGAAAAGCTGAAAAAAATCATCAACAAAATGCAAACCCTAGAATATGTATTTATGTTGGCTATGGGGAATAAGCTATTGCAGCATTTTCATCAGACGAGTCAAGCTCTCCAAGATTCAGAAGTATATTTAAAGACATGCACAGATCTCTACCAATCGTTAACAAGGTATTTACATAATTTAAGAGAAGATTTTGAAAACACAACAAAACAAGTACTGCCAAATATTGATTATCAAGCAGTTCACTGTTGCAGAAGCATTAGAAAGAAACAAGTAAATGATGGAAGTGCTCCAGAAGTACTGAGTGCCAGAGATCAGTATTACATAACCACATACTACACTATCATTGACACACTTGAATCTTGCATGAAAAGAAGGGTGACAGTGTATGAAGTTCTTTCAAATAGATTTTCCTTCTTAAACAGTGTGGATATACCTGATGAAAAATGCATGAAAGCATCCAAGAAATTAGTGCAGACTTATCCCAATGACTTAAATATAAACATTTATGGAGAAGTGCAACAATTTCATTCTTACATGAGAACTAAGTTTACAGATTCAGGAAAGACAAATTTTACTTATGTAGGCAAGTATGATTCCATAACAGAAGATAAAATACAATGCAAATTTCCCAATGTTAAAATTGCTTTACGCATATTACTAACTTTAATGATCACAAAGTGCACAACAGAACTCATTTTCATCCCTAAGGACTCAAAAACCTTCGGTGTACAACAATGATTCAAGAAAGACTCAATTCATTATCCTTATTACGTATGGAAGTAGATATTGTTCAGCAGCTTAATTGTGATGAAATCATTGAAGAATTTGTAAGAACAAAGACTAGAAAGAAATGTTTTTAATCATAACATGTTAGAGATGAAGGATCTACCTAAAACTAAAATATAGTCATTTGTTGTAATATTTGTTTTCTGATCATTGAATTTTCTTTTATGACATCTTCTCATTTCTTCACTTATAATTATAGCATATGTTACAAAACAAGCATCAAAATTGAAGTATGAGCCGTTTACATCAAAATTGGTGAAAGTCAATTTTTCGTTGTGGGAAATCAAGAGAATTTCACATTGATGGTTCAAACAACTAAGTTCATTGACTCATTTTCTTTGTTGTAGAATATGTGGATTTTTTTTTGTAGAAAATGGCATATAGTAAAAATCTTAGTACCCTGCATCCACTAAAAATTTTGTAATCGTGTTTATCTCAATCCACTAAAATGGCATAGGCCATTTTTGCATTCAATTGCTAATATTATAGTAGCATTTAAAAAGAAGTTGCATAATGTATAGCTAAGACACACACACACACACATATATATACACATGTATATATATATATATAAAACTCACACATTCCGCTTGAATGTGTGAGTAAGCGGAGGAGATTATCAGTGTTTAGGGACCTCACATGCCTTAATCTGGCCCTGGTTTGAACCCACTGTTGCAGCCACTGTGTCAATCCATCTCATTGAGTATCTTCTTCCTTTTTGCTCACCCTCTACTTTACCAAGCATATTATTCTTCTCCAGGGATTGGTCCCTCCTGATAAAATGTCCAAAGTAAGCGAGACTCCCCACTCTCGCCTCTTAAGAGCATCTATCTTTCCCTTATTCTGTAATGGAAAGTTTTTGCGATTTTTGAGCTCTAGAAAGCAGAGATTCCTAAGCTTGTTTGAATAACCCCAATCTCTTCCCCCTTTTCACCGAATCTCTAGTGGTAGTAGATTATTTCCTGCCACTACTTCCTCTGTGCTACCTGTGTTTCCTTGTCTTTTTCTGCTCCTTTTAGGGATTATAACATTTTCTAAACCAATTCGTCATTAAAGTGTTTTTAAGTAACTTCTGTGTGCTATACTTTTCTCCCCCTTTGCATTTGATTTTCGGTAATTTCACTATAATGTGCTTAGGTGTGATTTTATTTGTATTCACTTTGGTGTTTGTAGCATTTCTTGAATATGTATTTTGAACCTTTCAACATTTTTAGAAATTCTTAGCTATTTTCACTTCCAGTGTTTCTTCCATTCTTTCTGTATCCCCTCTCCTTCTGAGACCGTGATTACACATTCCCTCATCCTTTGCACAGAGGCTGTATCTGTTAAGGCAGAGGACCTTAACCCAGGCAAGTGAAATTCATAGCTAGGATTCCATCTTTGAGAAAGCTGATCTATTTCCAGTTCATTTGTATTCTTAGTCTCTAGCCCTTCATGATTCTCTACTGAAATCCTTAGGCATACATCAGGGATTTTTCTCTGTATCAGACTCTGAAATCCAGGTTTTGTTCCTCAAGCTCTGTGACATTGCCTCTCAGGGGCTGCTTTCAAAGAAGCAAATATCTTATGGGGAAACACCCTGCCACATTTTGGGCTCATTCTTTGCTTGCTTTCTCTCTGGATTCTTGTCTCCTGCGCTCTTGATTGCCTAGTTAGCTTTTCTATACCTTGAAGCAGGTAGTTTTTATCCTTTATTCCACTTCCCTATATGTTTTTCTCAAGAGACTTGGTGTGAGAGAAATTAGCTTGTCATTTCCAAAAGTAGAAGTCTAAGTAGGCTAACTTTTAATTTCTGCAGAGGCTGCCAGTTTTCCTTTCAAGGTGCCCTGTCTCTTATTAAATAAATTCCCAACAGAGGTTATGCATGTACCCATTTCCTCACAGCCTCAAGAAGCAATATTATCAAACTTTTAAGAAACTTTTTTTAGCCTCTTGGATGTTATGTGGTACATCGTTGCTGTTTTAATATGCATGTTTTCCAATTACTATTAATGTCAAGTAAAATTTTCATGTGCTCTTTGGGCATTTGCTTTTCCTCATTGAACTCTTTTTTGGAAGTTATAATGTCTGCTTGTTTTTTGAAATTGCCCCAATTCGTGATCACTTGGTCAGCAGACAATACTATTTCTTGTATATTTTATACTTGTATGTGCATATATTTTATTTGCTCTGTATTCAGAAATGTTATTTTGTTACATTTTCAGATAGTTTTTACTGAATACATTTGATTGTTGATAAATTGATTTACAAATTATGTTCAACAACAATAGACTGGATGATATCAAACTTTTAGTATTTTCTAAGTATATTTTATGAATATCTTATCAAATGTAGGAGCCCTGGTGGCGCAGTGGTTAAAACGATCGGCTGCTAACCAAAAGGTCAGCAGTTCAAAACCACCAGCAGCTCCGAGAGAGAAAGATGTGGCAGCCTGCTTCCGCAAAGATTACAGCCTTGGAACCGCTATGGGGTCGCTATAAATTGAAATTGACTGGACAGCAGTGGGTTGGGTTTTGTCAAATATGTTCAGTTTTCCAATATATGTTTGTAAGAATGCGTATTCTCTTTCTTCTGGATGCGAGTTCTATATATTTCTGTTAGACCACGCTTGGTACTTGTGGTTTTCTATTCATCTATATTTTACAGTTTTTTTGTTTTTCGTACTGCTTTTTATTTTCTGAGAAACGTATGTTAAATTTCCCAGAATAATCATGTCAATTTTATTGAAGGTGTATCACTCCCTGTTCTATATCTTTAAAATCTTTTATTATAAGTTTATATAGCATTATATTTTGCCATCTTGTGGTTTCTTGCTTTCAATATTTAACAAGATATTATAAAATTCACCTGGCAAAATAAAGGCACACCAAGAACCAAGAATGTTCTTTTTAAATGGAATATTAAGAACTTAGTCTTTATTACAATGAAAAGATTTGCAACCATATAATCCAGCCATTTCACTCCTAGATGTTTACTCAAGAGAAAAAAAAAAGCACGTGTCTATATAAAGACTTCACATGAATGTTCATAGATTTATTTTTAATAGCCAGAAAATGGAAATAATTGCTTACTGTACAGTGCATGCATATAAAAGTCTATGTAAAGAAAAACAAATCTATACTGACAGCAGATCAGTGACTGACTGAGAATGGGCTCTGATAGGGAAGAGGCGTTACAAGCTGGCACAGGGAAACTTTGGGTCATGATAGATATGTTCATTATTTCAACTGTGGTGATGGTTTCACGGGTGTATACGTAAGTCAAAACATTAAATTGTACACTTTAAATATATACATTTTATTGTATGTCAATTATACCTCAAAAAAGGTGTTTAAAGAAAAGAAGGTTATGAAACACTAAGTAACATGCTGTCTTAGTTATCTAGTGCTCCTGTAACAGAAATACCACAAATGGATGGCTTTTACAAACAGAAATTTATTCTCACAGTTTAAGAGGCTAGAAGTCACTATTCTGGGAGCCAGCTCCCAGGAAAGGTTTTATCTCTCTGTCAGCTCTGAGGGAAGGTCCTTGTCATCAGTCTTCCCTTGCCTAGGAGCTTCTCAGTGCAGGGACTCTGGTTCCAAAAGTCACACTCCACGCCTATTTTTGAAGCAGAATACATATGTTTGACCAATATGCAAAAGATCTGGAAAATATATGCCAATTCTTAACAGAGTATATCAGGGTAGACAGGTAGTGGGTGGGGGTGGTGGGGATACAGGACAGTAGAAATTTCTGTATTACACAATTCTCTACTGTTCATAATTTCTTTAAAAAATGATATGTATCATTTTTGCTACCAGAACAATGAGATAACATTTTAGAAACATAGGGAATAGCTTGTTCAAAATTATTTTTTAAATGACAAAAGAACATTTTTGGTAAGCAAGTGCTCAAATATATTGTGAATAAAAAACATAGTTTCAAATAATATCCACATATATATGTATGTGTAGGAAAAATTCTGGAGGATAAACATTACAGATATTAACAGCGAGCATCTCTGGTGTGTTGTACTCTCTTTTTTCTATATCTTTCTGTATTGTTTGCATTTTTTATATGTTCCATGAGCGTATGCAATTATTTTACAGAAAAAATATTGACAAAAAAATATTATAATTCTATTATATCTGCTGCTCAGTTCCTTTCCTTGTCTTTCTGTATTATAGAAGATGGACTCCTATAGACTACTTTTCCCAGAACCCCTTGCAAGCTGGATATCTATTAGGTTACATCAATGAGAGGCAGTGGTAGGAGACTGGATGGTGGGAGGAAGAGAGAACTCACTGTTCTTTTTCTTTCGCTTATTTGTTTGTTTGTTTGTTTGTTTCTTTTTTTTTTTTTTGGCAACGTTTCCTGCAACTGCAGCTATAACAATTGCTAAAAGGTGGACTCCTCAGGAGGAGTGTGCCTTCCTCAGTGGAAGTGTGGTCTCCTGGGTTGCTGCTCAGGCAGAATGGTCCTAGCAATAGTGGTAAATTACAGATGTTCTGACAGCCAAGGCAAAGGTGTGCTCCTGGCTTTGGTTTTAACAGTGGCAGTGGGAGTTCCTGCAGCCTTGGCAGCATAGCACTTGAATGCTTCGATCCCCATAACTTCAGAGCATTTGTGGACTCTAGGTAGGATGACAAAAGTGTCAGGTGACTTTGAGCATGTGGGCTTCAGTAACATCAGTGTTGTTCTCTCACACACAGGAGTGCAGACACACTGACAAAATTAGCAATAACAAAAATATATTGGCCTTGAAGTGTTATGATAGTACTCTTACACTTCTTTTTTTTCAAATGTAGTCCATGTATGACGCCTCTTCTGTTTGACTCCCCACTCTTTCCTCTTCATTCTGGTATCTCTACTGCATTCTCCTTGACTGACCGAACTCCTTCTTTGACATAAGAAATTCCTTTGCTGAACCTTGTTCTTCTCTGCCTTGTCCTCCATCCAGTAACCTCAGGTATTGTCCATTCAAAACAAATGTTCCAGTCCCCTTGGAATTTTAGGCGGAAAAGAAGATGGCACCAAAGGTCAGAGTGATCTTAAAACAAAGAGCCTGATTAAAAACACTGCTTTAGTACAGAACCAGGAATTAAACATTGACTAGTGTCCCAAGGGAAACCCTGTGGCGTAGTGGTTGAGAGCTAAGGCTGCTAACCAAAAGGTTGACGGTTCGAATCATTTTTCCAGAGCACAGTGAATCCATGCTTGATCTCTAGTCTGTATTATGTGCATCAAAAGATCTTAAGATGCAAGATGGCAAAAAAAAAAAAAAAAATCTAAGTGTATGCCTGGTCCGAAAGGACGTGGAAATGGAATGGTTGGGTACTTGAGGACTAGGAATGCTTAATAAACAAGTAGGTTTTCATTTTTTGTTTAACTAAGAAAGTTTCCTTTTGCAGAGTCTTAAACACGTAATGTTCTTGCCAGTTGTTAGAAAGGAAACTTGTGACTGCATGGTCCATGCCACTGTCAGTCAGAAAATATAAAACAGCACATTTAAGTAGCAAATGTTAAGAATATATCTGCTGAGATTGCAATTGCAAGTTTTCACCCTCCAACAATAGTATCTAATGGGGCGCCTAGCAGGAAACCATGAAACAAAGTTAGCAGAGATGAGAAGCAGAGCACCAAGTAACGAGTTCTTGCTGGTGAGTATTTTCCAAGCTGCAAACAAAAATGCTGAATACGCAGTTTGCCTATTTCTTAGTTTGGGGTCAATTTTTTTTAGGGTCACATAACAGTCTATGTGTAAATTTTTGTATGAGAGACTAACTTGAATTGTAAACTTTCTCTTAAACTACAACAATAAAAAAAATTAAAAAAAGAGCAAGTATATTTATATGTAGGTGAAATAATAATTTCTTTTATAAGAATCAGCACAAAGGTGGTTCCTATGAGGTGGAGATTAAAGATGCCCCAAATGTCCAACTTTTCCAAACTGCTGTACCATACCATCATCTTTAACATCAACTACTCCTCCTTCCCTCAGTACTCTCCCTCACGTCTTTGGGTTATGTGACCTGCTGCAATGTCTCACAGAAATTATGAACCGTCAGTGAAATTGCTCGCTTGGTTGTGGAGGCTGGCAAGTCCTAAATTTATGGGTCAGGCATCAGGCTGGAGGCTTCTCCTGACTCACGTGGTTGCAGGGGCTGATGAACCCAAATTGGGAGGTCAAATGACAGACTGCTGGCTAGCAAGGCTATGGAAGCTGGTGAATAGGCTGCTGGCTCAAGTTCCAAGAACCAGAGGTCAGATAATGATGAACAAGACACAGGATCCAGATCAAGATAGAGAACTTTGCTAGAACATGCACATATATTGGATGCAGACCATGCCCTGAAGAAAACTCCTCTTACCTGGGTAAGGTGGTGCAAGAGTGTCACTTGAATAAGGGTTAGGGTGGTGACTGGGGTAAGGGTGGTGATTTGAGTCACACCCTCTAGTAAGATGGTAACTCAAATTACATCCCACCCTAATCTTGCCTCATTAACATAAGATAACTCACTCCCAACTGGGACCATAACCACGGGCTAGGATTTACAACACATAACAAAATGGAGGATAATTACATCAGATCATGAAATGGAGGACAATTACATCAGACCACAAAATCGAGGATGACTACAACATTACATAATTGCCAAACTACATTATTACATAACTGCCAAACCACTGAAAATCATGGCCCAGACAAGTTGGCACATAACCTTAATCATCACAGGTTCCATATACCTTATTTGCATTAGAAGCAAGCTGTCCAATCCCCTTGATGGGCCACAAGCACCTTATTTGCATAGTCTCACCCAGTCATTTTGTGAAAGTCACAAAGACTATGGCTAGAAGGGCCATGATAAATAATTCACTGCACTGCAGTAAGCAAGAATCTAAATAAAAATCATTGCATTGAAACTTGGTATGTTTGATGCTCTGTGTTTATAAATTCTGATTTTCTTAGAAATTTTCTAGGTAATCCAAAAATCATTCACTAATTATTTTCAATATCTCAAAGTCAATTAGAGAACTTAGAAATTAAATTGGGCTGACATTAAAGAACAACATAAAGATTGTTGATATTAAAATTCTGGTGGTATTATAATTGAAAATTCTTATATAGTCCAAATGGAATAACTGTAAACCCACATATTTTGTAGCATTGTCTGAAGTTTGCAAGAAACAATCCTTTTGTAAAAACACGACTGACTATAACTCGGTTTCTCACTGTTTTAAACATTTAGTGGGAGTAATGTTAGCTTCTCTGACTAGTGGAATCAGTATACAGGAAACCTAAGAAGTTCAGATTAATTCATCTTTTTATGAGAATATAGTTCCAAACCATGCAAATCAGGGAGAAGACAAGTGGGAAGGCTATGTGGGCTGTGAGTGCTATAAAGCAGAGATCTCCAAATATTTTTAATGTTTATTATCACCACTGTAAAACTTTTTGAACATGCACCCTCCAGTAGTCGCCTATTTTTATAATGTATGTAATATACTATAAAACCAAAAAACCTGTTGCCGTTAAGTTGATTCCGACTCACAGCAACCCTAGAGGAGATAGCAGAACTACCCCATAGGGTTTCCAAGGAGAGGCTGGTAGATTCAAACTGTGGAACTTTTGGTTAGCAGCTGAGCTCTTACCCACTGCGCCACCAAGGCTCCAATATGGTGCTAGTAATTTATTATGTGCATTCTAAAGCATATTTGTCCATAAGAGCTTATAAAAGAAATCAAAATAAATACATTGAATTTTGAATATTTACTTCTCACGCCCCACTGGATAGTCTTAGACACGCTCTGGGGTACTCCTAGCTCTCTGTGGAGGCCGTTTCTCTAGTGCTAGTTTAGACATGTCGTTCTCCTACTTAAAGCCCCAAATGGTTCTGTTAACGTGTATATGGTTCAGCTTTAGGGAATAATGCCAAAATATTTTTTGAAATATTTATTCCAATTTATACACCAGTCAGCAGTATATTGAGCCTTCCGATAGCTCCTTAGCCTCACCAATACTTGGTATTTTCGATATTTTATATTTAAAAGCATTAAAAACAAAAATTCCGTTGTTGTTGAGAATACACACAGCAAAACGTACACCAGTTCAGCAGTTTTTACATGTACAATTCAGTGACATTGATTACATTCTTCGAGTTGTGCAACCATTCTCACCCTCCTTTTCTGACTTGTTCCTCCCCCATTAACATAAACTCACTGCCCCCTAAGGTTCCTATCTCATCTTTCTTTCCAGTTGCTGTTGTCAGTTTGATCCCATAAAGATAGTTCCTAGAAGAACACAACACTCTAGTTCTTAAAAGAGCACAACGCTCAAGGCAAACACTTTTTTTATTAGTTAAACAAAACTATTGTTTGGTTTTAAGAGGAATTCAGGGAATATTTTTGGTTTAAGATTTAAAGATTATCTCAGGGCAATAGTTTCAGGGGTTCATCCAGCCTTCGTGACATTTTGTAATACCAAAGAAAACACAAATAACATCAGCAACAATACAAAAGTAACCGCTCAAAGCAGGATCTTTTTGTTCTGAACATCAATGTTTATCATGGTCTGACGTTTTTAAAGGACAAAGTGTCTCAGTTCTCTGTTCTTGATATTGATACGGCTTCAGTGAACAATGTTTCTTAGTATTACGTCCTTGATGCACATTAGCAGAATCAGCTCCACAATTTTACAGAGATTCTCATGAACAGGAACTATTTTTATCGAGTCACAGTACTGAGAAGCCTTGGTTTTTGAAATTGTATCACAGCCTTTGAGGGAATTTGGTATTAAAAATCATATCAGACACTAGGAGATCAAAATAAATAGACTTTAAACTGAGAGAGATTAAAATACTTCGTTAGGAGAGCCTCAGGAAGAGCTGAACAGCATTTCCCCCACTTCTATTACCAAAACCAAAACCAAACCTGTTGCCTCAAGTCAATTCTGACTTATAGGGACCCTATAGGACAGAGTAGAACTGCCCCATACCGTTTCCAAGGACTAGTTGGTGGATTCAAACTGCCAGTCTTTTGGTTAGCAGCCTGAGCTCTTAACCACTGAGCCACCCAGGGCTCCAAACTTCTGTTAGAGCTAATCAATTTTTTTTACATACCCACTAATGTTATTAGGAGCCCTAGTGGCACAAATAGTTAAATGTTCAGCTGCTAACCAAAATGTTGGTGGTTTGAACCCACCCAGCGTCTGCAGGAGAAAGAGCTGGAGATCTGCTCCTGTAAAGATTATAGCCTAGAAAACCTTACGGGGCAGTTCTACTCTGTAACACACGGGGTCTCTATGAGTCGGAAGCGACTTAACGGCACTCAATAACAACAATAATGTATTCCTACCAATTTTTGTACTGTACATTTTGACTTTATTCAGTAGGTACATAAAAGTTCACAATGATCATCTCTTGAAAATAATGAACAAATTGCAATAGAACAAATTCAGTAGCAGATGAAAGCTAAAATGTTGGTTTTATTACCAGGGGAAGGGAAATTGCAGGATATTATTTATTTTGAGAGTGATATGGGGGCCCTAGACTTAAGCAAAACTACCCATCAGTTTACAAATCTGTCTCTAATCCAGAAAAAGCAGAAAGAGACCTGGAGCTGTACTAGTTGAGCTTCCTTTACAGGAAGGTAAATATCAGGAGCAGTGAAGAGCATTGCGAATTGTCGGCTTGTGTCCTTTGTTCATTTCTGTTTATCACTTCTTTCTTATTGACGTAAAATGGCAAGTTTAGAGATATCTTGGTTTATTCAATCATATACATTGAAAAGCATTTCCAAATTTGTGACTGATTTTTGAGTTTGGTTTACTGTGATTTTACAATTGATTTTTTTCTTTTAATTTCAGTACTTTTTTTTTTTTTTGAAGATTTATCTTTGGAAAATACTTACGGAAGAAAGTATTAAGAAGACCTGAAAAATAGAGACATGTTATGTTCCAGGTTCAGAATCAAAATTGTAAAGAATTAATTCTCCCTAAAATACAGTGTTAATTCACTGCAATCCCAATCAAGGTCCTTAGCATGTTTTTTTAGTGGAGCTTGACCAGTGGGTTTTAAATTCACCAGAGATACGGTACAAGAGGAGGAAGAAAAAAAAAACATGTAAGGAATATTTTTAACTGAATTTTTATTATATGATAAAGGGATTTTATACCTCTTTTTGTTTGTTTTTCAGGAAATCACTCACCCTAGGGATTTCAATGGAAATTGAACAGACATACGTTGTCATTACCCTTTAAAGTTCTTTAAAAGGAACATTTCTTCCGTTTAACTGCATTTCGGCTTAAACTGTCGATTCTCCTGCATCTAAGTGACGAAAAGGACCTGCTGCTTTCCCCAACCCAGGGCGGGGGCGGAGCATCCTCTAGAAGCTTGGAAGTGAGCTGAGCCTGGCTAGTCTTGGGGGAGGAGCTGCATTACAGGCTTCTGAGGCTTCCGTTGAAGGGAAGAAGCTTGGAGGTAATGGCTGTCATAAATGCTAGTTATTTTTCGGAATTTCTTGAGGCTTGGGAGTAAAGGTAAAAGAAGAAGGGACTACTGCTTTGGAATAGTGGGAAAGGCGTGTCATTTTGTGAGAGTTGTTGTTACTATGAGGGAATTAATACCTGGATTTTGTATTTGTCCAGATATTTCAAAAGTCCCCAGTGGGGGAAGCGGTGATCAGATTACACCTGCGGAAAATGCCTGGTTAGGTTGCAAAAGCTGACTTTTGAATAGGGCATTTTATATTTCAACCAAAAAGCAATGGTGGCTGAGATAAATGATGAAACAAAACGTGGAAAATTACATTTTCTTTATTTTGAAAAAAAAATTTGTGATAATTCTAAATGGAAAATGAAGTTGTTGGGGAGGGTGTTGGCTTTTTACATTACTTTGATTGTGCTGATAGTGTTTCTAACAAATCTTACTGTTTTGGTGGAGTTTGTATAGTAATAATCTGAAGTAATAGATAACTGGAGATTCGAGTACCTCTGAGAATTAGGAGTTTGGTTATTTGTCAGGGAATGCTCAATGTCTTTTTAAAAAATCGCTTTTTTACAGAAGTGTAAAAGAAGATCTGTGTCTACATGTCTACCTATCAATAGAATGATATATTTGTATTTTTACTGTAATATGAAAAACATCTGAAAGATTATAAACTAAGGAATAATAGACATATACTAACATAACAAAACACACCAAACAATATATCTAGTTATAAAGGATGTTTTGGGAAAGGGTCAACTGAAAAAGGAGGAAATTTTCCACTTTCTTCCACATTTCACTTAGCATGTAGTACCTATGTCAGCATAAAAATAAATGATGAGAATTTAAAAAATGGGGAAAAATGCTTCCATCCCAAAAATGGTGTAATCATATATGAACATAGAAAGAAATTAAAATGTATCAGAGAGTAAATGTAATTTCAAATAGTATACTCAAATATAAATTTGATCAGGGAAAAAAATCAAAAGGATTAAAGCAAACAGTAAAGAACTCAGGGGTTCGATTACTGATGGTGTGTGTTTTCATTTTAGATTTTATGTACCTGTGGCGTTTTTTGGAAACAGATATTGAAGCTGAAAAGAGAATAATCCATTCTGCTACAGACACTTAAACAGACCCACACGCATACACTCTCCGTTGTCTTTAAAGGTGGATTTTTCTGTGAATCTGAGAAGGCTGATTGCTTACCTGGTTGCTTGTGCTTTCTTTGCAAGTCGAAGTCCAAATTCAGACTTTGGTTTAGGCAGAAGATACCTATTTGAATTTTTATGTACATTTGAAAAAAGAATTTTAAAAGTGTTTAAAGTGTATTATAGAATACCATGTAGGATAGTGTGTTTATAATGTTGAATATTATAAAGCTGTGAAAACAATAAATTCTAAATGTAATAAGAAAAGATTTCCAATGTACATTCTAAAAATAAGCAAATTGCAGAATGGCCTGTATCATAAAACTCCCACCTTTTAGAGAAAAAGATGTGTGTGTATTAGTATAATGTATGCAAGAAGAACCTGGAAATGTGCATGCTAATTTATTAACTGGAAATATAAATGTAGTTAGAGGATGTTTTAAACTTGTATACCACATTTCTCCATTTTTAAAGTTTTATTTTAAAAAGAGCAAGCGTGAATGATTTTCATTATGAGAAAAAATTAAATTTTAGAAACATGGAAAAATTTTGTGGAGTAATTTTACAAAAGATGATGTGGAAAATATTGACAGGGAAAGATGTTCAGACATACTTTTGGGAGGGATAAAAAGGCTAGTTTTGAAAGTCATGTACTTTTATAAGTATGTATAGAAAAAAATGTAGAAATAATTATATAGTGAAAACTACTTTGATCACTATTGTGGGGATTTGCTTTCTTTGGAAATTCAAAAGATGAAGGAAATACATAATATGCATTAGAGAGATATTATAACAAAAAACATTAGAAAGAAAACACTGTGATCCCATTTTTGTATAACAGGCACAACTCTTAATCTAAGGATCGAAAGTTATAGAAGCCTGAGAAGACTACTGTCTGGAAAGTTCCCACCATTCCCCAATAAGGACCTGGGTGTCTGTAGTTCTGGTTCTTGTCACAAGAGGGCACTTGCCAAGCGTCCTAAATTTTCTCCAGGAAACCATTTTTTTATGAAGTGGGCAAACAAAGCAATGACACGAATTTTGTATTAGCACACAACAAGAGAGCACGTAGAAGAGACAGCATGTGAGGAGTGATTGCAATTCTGTTGAAAAAATTGCATGTACATAGCAGAAAAAGCCCCACATAAGGACTGATGTGAGGATTCAAACAGAAAACACACAAAGTCTGGCCCTTAGACAGAAGGTGATTGTTACTTCCCTTCTCTCCGGTCCAACCTCATACTTTTCCTGAGAGATGATTTTAACATGAACTACACAACATGCCTGTGTCACACAGAAAGTTTCAGAGTATAAGATCAAGAAGAAAAATGATCATGGCCTCTACGTTATGGATGAGACTTCATCTTATTCTTGTGTTTCGGAATGACATGCCTACCAGAGCTTTGGTAGAGAGACTTCTTTACACCTTTTCCAGTTAATTGATTTGATTTCCCGTCTTCTCTTTGGATGGCCTAGGTTAATACCAGAGATTCGAGTAACTGGGTAATCTGCATGTGATGCCAGTTGAGCCCAGAAAGGCCGTGCCACTACAGGAGCACACAGCGGGGTAAAGGCTCTCCTAGACCAGCAGTTGGAGTGAGAATCCAGACAGCCGGCTCACAGGCCAGACCCACCACCACTCTCCTGACACCGGGTAAGACTGTTCTCATTTTACAAAACATTTCAGGTTGAAAATATGTTGAGAACTTGAAGGAGTGACTTATTTTGCTCGCTGCTCTTCAGCCGTAGCATTTTAAATTAAAAGCCACATTTCTTATAAAATCACGTAAGGTTGAGAATTTGGGGGATAATTCATTTTGTTCCCTGTTCTGCAGCCATAATGTTTCGTAATTAAAAGTCATAGCCTCTAGTTTTATGAAAGAATCTAGTGTATTAAAACACTATATAGAGATCATTCAAGAAGCATTCAGGAGTCTAACTGAGGTTACAGGCAATGGTCTGTCTCTCAAATCCTTAACAACTATTCCAGGTTGTCATTACCACATTCTAGATAGTATGTTGTTGTTGTGTGCCATCAAGTCAATTCTAACTCATAGCGACCCTATTTGACAAAGTAGAATTGCCCCATAGGGTTTCCTAGGCTGTAATCTTTACAGGAACAGATCACCAGGTCTTTTCTCCTGCAGAGCAGCTGGTGGGTTCAAACCACTGGCCTTTTGTTTAGCAGCCCATTTAGCAGCCAAGCACTTAACTAGTGCACCACCGATAGCATAGCTAACAAAAATTTCTTAAGACCTTCTTAAGGTCTTAATACCGTCCTTAGATAGACATCTGTATACCCTCTTAGGTAATAATTTGTAGTGGTTTAACACATTTAATTATTTCCCAACAACCATCACAGATCTGTGACTCCTAAGCTCATGTTCTTAATTTGTGTCCCATGAGGCCTCCTGTGTTTGCCTTGGGCAGATAGGTAGGGCAGCACTAGCACCTTGAAACCATAAAACCAGCATTCCTTGTGATAAACCAAAGGAGTCCAAAAGACCCAAATTATGCAGGAACATAAATAATGTTCCTGATGCCCCCAGAGCCCCTTCGTATTATGCAACAGAAATAATAAAGATAGGATATTGGGTTTGGATTAGCATAATGCATCTCTAATTTTGTTCTTATCCCCCCCAAATATTTCCATGTCTCTGACCTCCTCTGTCCAATACTCACTATTTATTCTTCTGATTTATATTTCTCCATTCTCATTGTCCACCTTCCTTCTACTTTGGCAAAGCAAACTTCTCTAATCCTTTTTCTTCTTTGCCTTTTTTTTTTCTGAATCTGGTATCACCCATTGCAAATACTGTTCAAGTACCTTGTGAAGTTTCAGGTAAAGAAGAATAGGCTACATCATTGCTAACCAAAAGGTCAGCTGTTCGAATCCACCAGCCTCTCCTTGGAAACCCTATGGGGCAGTTCTCCTCTGTCCTATGGGGTCGCTATGGGTCGGAATTGACTTGATGGCGACGGATTTGGTTTGGGTTTTGGAAGGCAATAGAGAGAGGCCTCTTCAGAAACATTGCTTTTCTAGAAAACCAGGCAGCTAAAACCAGACCAGTGACCTAAGGATTTTTCCAGCATCTTTAATTACCTCTTGTCTATATTCATTTGCACTAACTGAACATGTGTAAATTCAGTTTCTTTGTGGTTAACTTTTACTTCTTTTCCTCCTTTTTGTATCCTTCCTATGTCTCATCTTTCTCTTACCACACATTTAGACTAGTAACTCTTTTTATTATTTAACATTTAAATATGTTTTCATATTTAATATTTGAGCATCCTAGATTAATATGGGGCTGCTAGGAGTTGAAATTGACTTCATGGCACCTAACAACAGCAACAGGTTAATATCAGAGATGCCCGTGACCCATGTGTCTTTGTTAACTCTGCTATGTAGTATGTACAGATTACAAGTAGCATAGTTGTCAAGGAGCTGACAGTGTTTCCTCCACTCAGCTAATAAAGCCCTCAAATCTACATCTGTCTGCCTGCCTGCCTACCTATTTGAAATTTTCAAAAACGTAATCTTGTCATAATGCCTCTGTGACACACTTTCAAAGGTTAGATGTTGGGTCCTGCCAAGAAAAATCCATACTGCTCCATCGAAGAACCTTTGATGTCCTTTATTCAGGTTGGTTACTGGAATAATTCTGACCCAGCCTGACCCTTCTGTTACAGGTCTTTCAAAGAATGATGGTTTTTTCTTTCTTTAGAGTCTCCAACACAGACCATTTTGTTTCTCGCTGTTAATCCCAGGAGGAGCTGTGTCATAGTGCAGCTCTGTTTCTCTAAACTCTATAGTCAGAATGTGGCAAGAGATGGTTTACCTGGTCATTGTGATAATGGGTTTGTGAGGTCCTCACCAACTTTACCTAACATTTTATAATTCTTGTTTTTAAACTTAGAATAACATTAAGAGACCTACCCCCAGAATTATTGTCCATTGGCAGTGTGTAGATTTTAGCACTTCCTGGGAAATAACACCTACAAGTTAAAGGCAAAAATCTAAATTTAAATCTTAATTTCTTGCATATTTTGTGAACAAAAAGGCTCAATAAATGAGGATAGAAATACAATTTTCTCATATTGAGTTGACAATTGCAAACAACAAAGCACAAGAACAAGGAATTGCCAATTGCTCATAAGGGTGTAGTGAAGTGGGTACTTCTCTGCATAATAAGTGATTTTCAGCCCCTGTCCAGGAATAGCTCTGAAAGAGGAGGCACTGCTAGGCTCCTGCAGCAAAGAAGAGACTTCTATCATAACTGCTCTATGGCCAAGTGAATACTATTGTAAGTGCAGAAGCGTAATGCACAAAAAATATTTTTTAATCTGTGTGGAAATGTGTGTGTATTTAAGAGTGAATGGGTAAGTACGGTAGTTACTAAAAAATATCTGTAGGTTACCACTGTGTTCACCCGCAGGAACATGAGATTAAGCAGCACCCACTCTGGGGTTATATTTCACAATTTCCTCAGAATCTGAAAGTAAATGACATCATCCTTGGTTCTACCAACAAGACAGGAGTTTAAGCCCAGAAGGCAGTGAGTACTGGTGGAGAGAGAGCACCATCTCCTGTTTTGGAATCAAATAGACTTTGATTTTCTCTTGCCCTCTTCCCAGCTTTGTGACCATGGGCATGAGGTGTTGGGGGTGGGGAGCTGTTTCTTCACCCCCTTGCCAACTGTTCAGTGTATCATTTCCTGACTTCTTTATCAGGCAAATTAGGTGGGAAAATGGAATCTTAACTGCTGTTTATATTTGCATCTCTCAGATTATTAGAGAAGGTGAATAGCTTTTTTTTAAAATGTTGTACTTCAAGTGAAAGTTTGCCATTCAAGTTAGCCTCTTATACAAAAATTTATACATACATTGTTATGTGACCCTAGTTGCCCTTCCTATACTGTGACAGCACACTCCTCTTTTCCACCCCGGATTTGCTGTGTCCATTCAACCAGCTCCTGACCCTCTCTGCCTTCTCATCTCGCCTCTGGACAGGAGCTGCCCATTTAGTCTCATAAAGGTGAATAGCTTTTATGTGTTGATCAGTTTTCATTTTTATTTAAGATGTTTGGGTTTTGAGGGTCCCCAATAAATAACACCTCCTTTTATCCACTGAACAAAACGATTAAAAAAAAAATAGCATTGCAGATGGAAGCCAAAATGTCAGCTTTATTACAAAGGGTAAGTAAGTTACAGGGTATTGATTATTGTGAGAGTCAACTGGGCCTTGTAACAGAACCCTAGATTTAAGGAAAATTATCCAACCAGCCTAGAAGCTTGCAACCCTGTAAGAAGGAGAGAAAGATATCTTACTTACACTGCATGAGCTTGCTTCACAGGGAAGTAAACATAAGGAGTAGGGAAGATTAATCCCTCAGAACACTGGAAATTGCCTGTTTATGACCCTTTTATTTTACTTTGCTGTTTTTTTTTTTATTGATTTGTAGAGCTATTTCAGGTTAGAGATATTTTTTGTATTGAAGATATTTTTTCAGGTTCTTTTATTTTCAATTTTGGCTTACTGTGTTTTTACCATAGTTTGTGTGTGTGTGTGTGTTTTCAATTCTGGTGTATTCAGATACACACCTCTTGAAGGATTACAGTTGATGTTCTATGTTTAGAAATGACTGTAGTTGAAAAAACTGTGAAACCTCCTGAAGGATGAATGAGAAGACTTGAATAAAAGGAGAGACATACCATGTCCCAGGGCCAAAAGAATTAAAATTGTAGTGGTTTAATTCTCCACAGAATAATGCCTTGTTCACTGCAGTCACAAACAAGGACCTGCTGGGTCTTTTTAATGGAATTTGACCAACTGGGTCTTAAAATCATTTGTAAAAATGAGATGCCAGAAAATGCAAGAAAAATATGTAAGGGATATTTTTAACTGGGTCTTTATTATATGATAAAGGGATTTGCTACCTCCTCTTCACAGGAAATAACCCACTCCTGGGGTTTCAATGGAAATCAAAGAGACACATGTTGCCATTCTGTTTTGAAGTTCTTTAAAAATGAACGTTTCTTCCCATTAAGCGTATTTCAGTTTAACTTGACAATTCTCCTCCCTCTAATTGAGCAAAAGGCCCCCGTGCTTATCCCTGCACTGGGCCAGGGCGGAGCATCCCCTGAGAAGCTTGGAAGTGAGCTGAGCCTGGCCAGTCTTGGAGGAGGGGCTGCGTTTCACGAGGCTGCAGCTGACAAGAAGCTTCAAGGTAATGGCCGTTTCAAAGCTAGTTCTTCTTTGGGGATTTTTTGGGCCTTGGTGTTAAGGTGAAAAAAAGAAAAGAAAAAAGAATAGAAATTGTTGCCTTGGAGAGGTGGGAATAGAATATGGTTTTGGAAGAATTGCTATTATTGTGATGGAATTGCCTGAAATTTTTGTTTCTCCCGATATTTTTAAAGTCCATGGTCTAGGAATGTGTGATCAGATTACAGCTTCCAAATTAAGACTTAAGTGAAGCATGGCTGTTTGTGGTAATTTTTTACTTGGTATCCCATGTTTCTATCTTCATTACAGATTTTATTGTATTTTGGTTTAAACATTTGTTATTCTGTGCAAAAAAATTAACTAGTAGAAAAATGTAAGCATATAAAGTGATTGGCATATGCAAACACAAATGTAAATGTCCATGAACGTGGAAAGGAATTCACATGTGCTGTTGAGTGAAAACACGTAAAAAATATATACATTTTTCTTTTGGAGGGAAAATAGACTCCCATGGTAGTGGTCAAAATCTGAGTGTGTGTGTGTGTGTATAAATATGTGTATACACACATATATACATGCTGTTTTCAGCACTTTCAGAATTGCTTTATTCTATGATCATGTTTATAATTAGAAGAGCAAACTGAAGATGAAACAGTGCACCCATTTTGTTTCAGACACATAAACATACCACAGACACACACAGACACGCACACACATCCCTCGTCTTTTGCCGACAGTGGAATTTTTCACGGACCTGATGAAGCTGGTTGCTGTGTCAGCTACTACCCCGCATGTGTCCTCCTTGCAAATCATTCTTTCAGGCCACTGGTATGGCCGTGGACAGCAACAACCATTTTTCTGTATCTTCCAAGTTTTAGAGTGAGACAGAGGACTTAATTTACTTCTAAAAGCAGTTTTTAAAATACTATATGGCATGGTGCAGCCATACAATGGAATACTATGAACTGGTAAATAGAAGGAGCCCTGGTGGCACAGTGGTTAAAGTGCTCAGCTTCTCACTGAAAGGTCGGTGGTTGGAACTCATAAGCTGCTCCACAGGGTAAAGATGTGGCAGTCTGCTGCCGTCAAGATTTACAGCCTTGGAAACCCTATGGGGCATTTCTACACTGTCCCGTGGGGTCACTGAGTTGGAATCGACTCCACGGCAGTAGGTTTAGTTTGGTTTTTGGGTTGGCAAATAGAAACACAAACCTTCAGTCATTTGAAAAGGTGTCTGAGAAGTAGGGAACCCTAGTGGTGCAGAGGTTAAGAGCTCAGCTGCTAACCAAAAGATAGTTTGAATCTACCAGCTGCTCCTTGGAAACTCTATGGGGCAGTTCTACTCTGTCCTGTAGGGTAGCTATGAGTCAGAATTGACTCGATGACAACAGGTTCCTGAGAAGTAGTATTATTAGGTGGAAAAGGCAAATTGCAGAATGACAAGCACCATATGATGTCATTTAAATATAAAGTACTATATGTGTTAATACAATATGTAAAAGCAAGTAAAAAATATCTAAGCCAGTATATTAATAGGAATATTTGTGTGGTTAGTAAGACAGGACAGGCTTTACTATCTCTGTTTAAAAATAATTATTAACACATATGTAGTCTTTTAAGTACCAGAAAACAAGATTGAGATAAAATGTTACAAATTTGGTGAGAAAATCACATTTGAAGTTAATCATTAAAAAATCACATGGAAAATACTTATTGATATGAAAAGATGTTCAAGCCATGCACTTGAGTAAAAGAGTAAAAAGCTGTATTGAAATGATATATTCATATATATATATATACATATATATGTATGTATATGTATGTAAGGAATATGGAAATATATACAGGAAATAGTAATATTGATTATCTTTGCAGAATTACACTTTTTATGTATCTTATTTTCTCAATTTTCAGTAAGCGTGGTGATTTTTTTAATGCTTAGATACATAGAAGATGAAAATATTATGATCCTGTTTTTTGTATAACACATATTAAAGCTAAAAAATTGAGCATGGTATATTCTAGAAGCCTGAGAAAGCTGCTGACTGGCTGGATGTAGTTCCCACCCTTCTCCTGTAAGAAGGACCTGGCAGTGACAGGTTGCAGTTCTGGCTCTTGTCACAAGAGGGTGTGTGTCAGGTTTCCTAAATTTTCTCTAGGCAACCATTTTTATGAAGTTGGCAAATAAAGCAATGTATTAGTATTAGCACACTATGAGACAGCATGTGAGGAGCAATTGCAATTCTGTTGAAAAAATTGCATGTATATAGCAGGAAAAGCCCCGCATAAGGACTGATGTGAGGATTCAAACAGAAAACACACAAAGTCTGGTCCTTAGTAGACAGAAGGTGATTGTTAACTTCCCTTCTCTCCGGTCCAACCTCGTACTTTTCTTGAGAGATGATTTCAATATGAACTACACAGCATGCCTGTGTCACACAGAAAAGAAAGAAGTTTCAGAGTATAAGATCAAGAAGAAAAATGATCATGGCCTTTACATTATGGATGAGACTTCAGCTTATTCCTGTGTTTCAGAAGGACATGCCTACCAGAGCTTTGGTAGAGAGATTTCTTTACACCTTTTCCAGTTAATTGATTTGATTTCCTGTCTTCTCTTTGGATGGCCTGGGTTAATATCAGAGATTCGAGTAACTGGGTAATCTGCACGTGATGCCAGTTGAGCCCAGGAAGGCTGTGCCACTACAGGAGCACACAGCGGGGTAAAGGCCCTGCTGGACAAGCAGTTGGAGTGAGAATCCAGACTGCCGGCTCACAGGCCAGACCCACCACCCCACCCCTAACACTGGGTAAGACTGTTTCCATTTTACAAAACATTTCATGTTAAAAATGTGTTGAGAACTCAGGGAGTGACTTATTTTACTCGCTGCTCTGCAGCCGTAGTATTTTAAATAAAAAGATACAGATTCTAGTGTTGGGAAATAATCAACTATGTTAAATTGCTATAAAGAAATCATGCAAACTGGTATAATGATGCCTACCTAAGGAAGATTAGCAAATCACAGCCAATCACCTGACTCTAAAGAGATCCTTGATAGCTACCTTATCCAAGAGATGGCCGTGACAGCTATTCCAAATCTCTGACTCCTAAGCTCATCCTTTGAAAGAGGTCATTGTATTGTTAGGGTCCAGGAGACACAGATCCCACTATCTATATCTGACTGCCTTGGGAAGATAGGGCAGCACTGGCAGCTTAAAGTTTAAGAAGTATTTCCCTAGAATAAGCCTCCCAAGGCCCAAAAGTAACAAAATATTCAGTAACACAAATGGTGTCTCTGATGTACCTCCCAACCCTCCTTCCCACACCCATTCATTCCTTAATATACAACACCTATAATAAGGGCTAGCCTTGGTGGCACAGTGGTTAAGAACTCGCTTGCTAAACAAAAGGTTGGGACTTCGAATCCACCAACCACTCCTTGGAGCAGTTCTACTATGGGGCAGTTCTACTATGAGTCGGAATCGACTCCACGGCAACTGGTTCGGTTTGGTTTTGGTATAATAAGGGCTACACGTTGGAATATTATAAAACTACTTCTCTTTTTCTTGAATTAAAAAAAAATTCCCCAACCACAATATGTTTCTTTGTCTGATGCCCGGTTTTTACTCATCTTTTTTTTTATGTCTTCTCCATTTTCATTGTCCACCTCCTCCTCCTGCCTATTCTTTTTTCTTTAAGTGAGTATCCTCTAGTATTACCCATTCAACATTAATTATTCAAGCTTCCTTGTGAGTTTTCAGAGAGAGATGAAGAGGCCACAGAAGGAGAAAACTAGTTAGTAGCCCTAAGGCAATAAAGACTTCCTGAAAATCACTGCTTTTGTAGTAAACCAGGCAGTCAGACACAGACCAGTGACCTAAGACTTTTTCTAGATTATTGAATGTTCATTGATTGATTTCTGGTCTATATCCAGATGTACTAATGCTACACACTTAGACTGTTATGGAACTTTTAAAACTTATTTTAACCTTATTATGTATTTTAATATTTTGTAGCTCCAGGCAGCTAGTAACGTTACAGCTGGGTCCTAAATACATGTCTGTATGTCTGTATATTTGAGAGCTTCAAACATGTGACAACCTTCCCACAATGCCTGCCTGAGAAACTGTGAAGTTTAGCACTGGGTCTTTAACAGCCTCTTATACCTCCTCACTAAAGAACTGATACCAAAAACCAAACCTGTTGCCGTCAAGTGGATTCTGACTCTCTATAGCAACCCTATAGGAGAGAGTAGAACTGCCCCATAGGGTTTCAAAAGAGCACATGGTGGATTTGAACTGCTGACTTTTTGGTTAGCAGCCGCGCTCTTAACCACTGCACCACCAAGGCTCCGAAAGAACTGTTAAGTATGTTAATTCAGAGTGGTTACAAGAATGATTTTGGTCAGAGTGGATCTTTTCCTATGAATGTCTCAGACAATGGGGAGAGGGGTCCTTTTTTTTTAATTCCCCAAGGCAGACCACAGAGAGGTCTTATTTTTGTTAGAGGAAGAACCCTATAACCGTCTCTCTACTAGAATACTCAGAATGTAGTAGAGCTTTGTGTGCCTATGTGCTATGATGATGGGGTTGTGAGGTCCTCATTAACCTTACTTTCATTTTATTCTTTTAAAAATGTTTCTCATTCCATCATCTTGTGAGACATGATTCCTAGCAGCTTTATCCATTGGCACTGTGTATACTTCAGCATTGTCTGGGGAATACAACATGGCAGATTTATCCCCTTGTGGCCTCTAGGTCACAGGTTGATATTTTTTCTTTTTCTCCCTACCACGTTTACATATATTTGACCAGAGATTACACGCTCCCTTTAGCCCTGGCAGTGCTTCACCATCTGGCTTCTCTTTCTGTATCTGGGATGCTCATCCTTAATAAGTTTTCTTTTCATGGTCTTGCCTTTCAGGTGGACTGACATTCAGCTAGTGGACATTAACTGTTGGTTTTGTTAGGTGCCGTTGAGTCGGTTCTGACTCATAATGACCCTGTGTACAACAGAATGAAACACTGCCCGGTGCTGTGCCGTGCTCACAATCGTTGCTGTGTTTGAGCCCATTGTTGCAGCCACTGTGTCAGTCCATCTTGTTGAGGTCTTCCTCTTTTTCGTGGACATTGATAATAAGGTTTAACTCTTTGTTTACAGGCAGTGCCATTTGTCTGTGCCTATGTCTTAGGGGTCATTGAATTTTTTTAATATTCACTGAATATCTAAGTTACCATGTGTCTTGGTCATCTAGTGCTACTATAACAGAAATACCACGAGCAGATGGTTTCAACAAACAAGTTTATTCTGTCACAGTCTAGTAGGCTGCAAGTCCAAATTCAGGGCGTCAGCTCCAGGGAAGGCTTTCCCTCTCCGTCAGCTCTGGAGGAAGGTCCTTGTCGTCTATCTTCCCCTGGACTAGGAGCTTCTACACACAGGAACCCCGGGTTCAAAGGATGCACCCTGCTTTCTTGGTAGTATGAGGTACCCTTGTCTCTCTGCTCGCTTCTCTCTTTTATGTCTCAAAACAGATTGATTGGCTTAAGACACAATTTAATCTGATAGATTGAGTCCTGCCTCATTAACGTAACTGCTGCTAATCCCATCTCATTAACGTCATAGAGATAGGATTTACAACACATAGGAAAATCACATCAGATGACAAAATGGTGGACAATCACACAATACTGGGAATCATGGCCTAGCCAAATTGATACACATATTTTGGGGACACAATTCAATTCATGACACCTTGTTTTGCCAATGCACGTAGCCCCCTCATGGTCTTCGAGAGTATTCTAACTGGATCATTTCTACTCTCTATATGGAACTTACGTGCTGTAAATATTGACATTTACTTGTTTCATAACCCTTCTGTCTCTATGTTATTCAGCTTCTGCTTTCCCATTGGAGACACATTTTTAACCAGATCTCTATCTCCAGATTGTAGCCCTTTGGCTTCTACTACTTCCTCTCTCCCTCTCTCCTTTTCTCCCATTCTTCCCTTCACGTGATTGAGTGGCATGTGAGAACTTCAGTGTGGTTAAAGTCTCTGCCAATGAGGACAAGTATCAGGAGCTATAGTTTGTTGATGTCATCTGGTTTCTTGACTTTGTCCTGTACTAACTCTCAATGAAAGAGATACTTTGCAAAGATATGAATTTATAGAAAGAGTTATATAACCACATCAGAAGTCACGTGTCTTAGGTGCCCGCCCCCCAGCATTTTAAAGCTAATTCAAAAATAGAAGTTAATTAAAATTAAATTAAAATAATTTGAGTGTCTAATATTTTCTTTCAACACTGCAGAGGATACTTTTACACATACCGTGTGGTACCCACAACTTTTTTGGCAATCATTGATCTAAAGTGCAAATCAAAATCCTCATATGTATCCTGATACTCTCAGAGTAAAACACAAACCTTACATAGGTCATGTTCTGATTGGATACCCCTTAAAGACTCAGGTTTATTGAGGCATAATTTACACACAGTTAAATTCACTCTTGTAGGTGTATAGGTGGATGAGATGTGACAAACATATACAGCCATTTTACGACCACTACAGTCACACTATATAGAACACTTAACATCACTTGAAAAAGTTCCTTCCTGCCCCATTGTAGTCAATTCCTTCCCTCCACCCTGATTCCAGGCAACCACTGATCTAATTTCTGCTGCTATAGTTTTTCACTTTTCCAGAATGTCTTATAAATGGAATGGTACAGTATAAAGCCTTTTGTGTCCGGCTTCTTTCATTTAGTATAATGTTTTTCATATCCATCTGTGCTGTTGCATATATCAGTAGTTTATTCCTCTATATAGCTGAGAGGTATTTTATTGTATGATGTCCTACAATTTGTGTATCCACTCACCAGTAGAGTTTTAGTTTTGGGCAATTATGAATACGGTTGTTACAAACATTACAGAACAGGGTCTTTGTGTGTAGACAAGTTTTTGTTTCTCTTGGGTAAATGTTTATGAGTAGGATTTCTAGGTTGTATGGTAAGGGTATGTTTTACTCTTTAAGAACCTACCAAACTTTTTTAAAATGCATGTGCCATATTACGCTTTCACCAACAATGTATGAGAGATCCAGTTGCTCTGCATCATTGCTAATAGATGATACCGTCAGGTTTTTGTTTGTTTGTTTTTAATATTAGCCATTCTTATAAACGGTTGGATTCACTGGTATTTTGTGGGTATTCAGTTACTTGCCAATAATCCACTCTTCTAACTAATACCCTGGAGTCCCTGAGTGGTGCAAATGATTAACACATTCAATTGCTAACTGAAGGTGGAGGTTGGAGTCCACCCAGAGGCACCTCAGAAGAAAGGCCTGGCTGTCTACTTCCAAAAAATCAACCATTGAAAACCCTGTGGAGCACAGTTCTACTCTGACACACATGGGGTTGCCATGAGTTGGAATCCACTTGAAGGCAATTGGTTATAAAGGTGCTAGTGGTATCTCCTTGTGGTTTTATATGTATATCCCTAATTTTTAATAGTGTTGAGCATAGTTTTCATGTGTTCATTTACCATTCATGTATCTTCTTTGGTGAAATGTCTATTTAAATTGTTTATCCATTTTTTATTGGGTTGTTAATCTTATTGTTGAATAATAAGAAGTGTTCTTTATATATCCTGGGGAAAAAAGGTCCTTTATCAGATATGTTTTTTGTAAACATTTTCTCCCACTCTGTGGATTTTCTTTTCATTTTCTTTGTTGAAGAGCAGAAGTTTTAAAGTACAAATTTATGAATTTTTTTATGGCCCATGCTTTTTGTGTCCTGATAAATATGTGTCCAAACCAAGGGCTCAAAGATTTTCTACTGTTTTCTTCTAGAAGTTTTATAGTTTTAAGTTTTATATTTAGTTCAGTAATCTGTTATTTTGAGCTAATTATTGTTTATGGTCTTAGCTAAGGGGCTGAGAATAAAGTCTTTGCATATGGATTTCCAATTGTTCCAGCACTATTTGTTTAAAAGACTATTCTTTCTCCATTTAATTACCCTGGCACCTTTGTCAAAAATCAGTTGACTATATTTTCTGGTCTATTTGTGTTCCATTGATCTGTGTGTTTATCTTTATACCAATACCCATTGTCTTGATTACTATACTCTTGAAATCAGTTGGTGAGAGTCCTCTGAATTTGCATTTTCTTCTCAAAACTAGTCTTACTATTCTAGTTTCTTTGCTTGCTTTTCTGTGTGCATTTTAGAGTCACCTTGTCAACTTCTACAAAAAGCCTCCTAAGATTTTGTTTGAGATTGCAATGATCTATAGATATGTTTGGTGGGAAGTTACATCCTAAAAATACTGACTCTTCCAGTCAGTGAACATGGCATGTTTCTCCATTCATTTCTTTAATTTCTTTCATAAGTGTTTTGAAGTTCTCAGCATACAAATCTTGCACATATTCGTTAGATTTGTTCTCCCTATGTGTTTTGTGTTTATTTTGATCTACTACAAATAGTGCACTATTTTTTTTACTTCAACTTCCCATTTTTATTGTATAGGTATAAAACAGCCTATTTTATATTCACCTTGGCCCTGGCCATATTGTTAGACTCACTTATTAGGTCTAGTAGCTTTTTTTTGTCTGTTGTTTTTGTAGCTTCTTTGGGATTTTCTACATGATGATCATGTTGTCTGCAAATACAGATTTCTTTTTTCCTTTCCAATATGTATGATTTTAATTTATTTTTTATGCCTTGTTATGTTTATGGGCTAGGATCTCCAATATAATGTTGGATAAAAGTGGTGAGAGCAGGTATCCTTGCTTTGTTCATGATTTTAGGGGGAAAACATTCATTATTTCATCGCTAAATTTGCTGTTGACTGTAGGTATTTTGTAGATGTCCTTTATCAAGTTGAGGAAGATCCATTTCATTCTTAGTTTGCTGAGCTTTTTTTTTTGTTGTTGCGAATTCTTGTGGAATTTTGTCAAATGCTTTTTCTTCATGAATTGAAATTTTTTTCCCTTTTTAGTCTGTTGATACAGTAAATTAAATTGATTGACTTGCAAATATTGAACCATCTTCATCCTCCCAGGATAAACTCCATTTGGTCATGATGTATTATCCTTTTTCTATATGACTGGATTTGGTTACTAGTAATTTTTTTTTTTTAAGATTTTGGTGTCTATGTTTATGAGGGATATTTGTCTGTAGTTTACTTTTATTTTTTTCTGGTTTTGGTATCAGGTTATGCTGGCATCATAAAATGTTTGGGGGGATTGTTCCCACCTTTTCTCACTTCATTGTATCTGGCTTGCATGACTTACATTATTTGTGCTTAGAGTGGGGCCTGGAGTGCCAGAGGATTTTTCTCAATGATCTTTCTTCATCTTAAATTTTTAACAGTCTCTTCACACTTGTACCACAGAGAGAGTCACTCTCCATACTTTGGCCCATTCTATAGCAGTAGGCTGGTGTTATAATTAGGTGCTAGGCTCATGGTAGCACCCTGGTGGCACAACCGTTAAGAACTGGGCTGCTAATCAAAAGGTCAGTAGTTTGAATCCACCAGGCGCTCATTGGAAACCCTATGAAGCAGTTCTACTCTATCCTATAGGGTCACTATAGAGCTTTGCATCTTTGGTTGGTCTTTGCTGGGAGATATTTTCTTGCTCTTTTCCCAGCAGTAGCAGACCACTGATTATTATCCATGTAGGATCCTGGGCCTGAGAGGATTTGTTGCCCCTCTACAGGGGCAAAGGATGTTTGCTTCTGTTTCTCCCTCAGCAGCAATGGATCTTTGCCTTTGTCCTGGGGATGGGAAGATTTCCTATTTCCCCCTCCCCAGGCAGATGGATTTTGCTTCAGTCTTCCCCCAGAAGCAATGGATTTTTGCTTGTGGCTCTGGGGGGCGGGGGCGAGGGGAGGGTTGGCTACTTCTCTCCTAGTGGTTTAAGGCTGTTGCTTATCATGATAGAAGTGGTTTGGGGAAGCATGTGAGGCTGTGTGTTAGGCCCCTAGCAGCAGCCGGTTGCCTCCTGCAGGCTTGAACCATCCATGTGGACTCTTTTCAGTCTCCTGCTTTGTCCTGAGTCATTTTTGTGAGCTCCTGTTTAAGAACTTGGCAGTGAGTGTAAGTATCCAGGGCTCCCAGATATCCCCAACTGATACACTAGCCCATGCTTTCCCCTTAAGAATTCATTACAATTTTCTTTTTACTTGCTTGTATGACAGCCACTTCTCTCTCCATGCTCTGCCAAGGATGAAATGGTGCATATGCCCTGACTCTCCTTAAAGTGGCTGTTCACCCTTTGAAACTCAGTTTACCTTCAGTTCTTTGACGGGCTCAAGAAAAGTTGATTTTGTAGATTATCTGGATTTTTCTCATGTTGTGAACGACACTCTAGCATGGCTTTTTATATCCTAAAAAGCAAGACTGTTTACTTTTTCATAATTTGTGTTCTTGGTGTTATTTATGTTTTCTTTGTTGGTAATTATGCTTTAAGAAGACACGTGGTTTCTGAAGAATACTTGTAAGGAGTTGTATTTTATATACTGGTGATTATTACATTTTTTCCATTTAATTTTTATTTTTTTAATTATACATTAAAATCATGCTTTACTTGACCTTTTTTTTGATATACAGTTGTATGGATTTTAACACATATATGCATAACACTGGAAACCCTGGTGGCGTAGTGGTTAAGACTTCGGCTGCCAACCAAAAGGTCAGCAGTTCGAATCCACCAGGCCTTCCTTGGAAACCCTATGAAGCAGTTCTACTCTGTCCTGTAGGGTCGCTATGAGTTGGAATTGACTCGATGGCAGTGGGTTTGGTTTTTTTTTTTTAATGAATAACAGTACTACCACAGTCGAAATACAAGAGTTCCATCACCCCCAAAAACTTCCTTGTACTAACCCTTTATAGTCACACCCTCTCCTTACCTCTGACCGCTGGCAGGCACTGATCTGTTCACCATCACTACACTTTTGTCTTTCTGAAAATGTCATGTAAATGGAACCATACAGTATTGTGGAGGGTACGCTCTAAAATGATCCCCCCAATGAGTCACGCCCTTCCCCTTGAGTGTGGGCAGACCTTATGACTTGATTCTAACTCATTGAATACAACAAAGGTGATGAGATGTCACTCACGTGATTATGTTATGTTATATAAGACACCATCTTAGTGGACTGGAGAAAGAGAGAGAGACTGATTTATTGAGACTGATTGTCCTCCTGGCTTTGAAGACACAAACAGCCGTGTTGTGCACTGCCTGTGGAGAGGGTGATGTGGCAGGGAACTGTAGGCAGCCTCTGAGACCATTTCCATTTCGTAAATGTATAATATTATAAATATTATCTGAAACCTTCTTATTTACGTCCTCTGCTTTATAGTCTGTCTGCCACAACCACAAAATAAGCTTAATGAGAGCCCGGCCTCTTGCTTATCAGGGTGTCACCAGTGGTTAGAACATTACCTGGCACATAAAATGCGAAGTGCATAAATACTTGTTGAATTAATGAATAGAGTTTGACAAAAAAAGAGAGGTGGGAACCATTTTCTATCCCAGCCCCAAGACAAGAATTGCTTCCAAAAGGAGAATTCTGCCACCTACCTGCAAACTAGTGCAGTTCTGTCACAAGCAAACATGACAAAGAATTGTAAAATGTGGAAACCCAACACGTTGCTGTCGAGGCAACTCATAGCGACCCTGTAAGACAGAGCAGAAATGTGGAAAAGATCTATCAAAACCATTTTGAAAGTGTGTATAGCCAAGTATCCATAAGTGTGATTCTTTCTGTCTGTCTTTGATGTATGAAAGTGCAAAGATGATAACGTAGATGCAGAACCAGGTACAGTGAGCATTCTCTTAATTTCCAGTGACTCCCAAGACATAACTATTTCAAATTCATTAATTCACTCACCCATGCATCCGACACACATTTCTAGAACATTTGCATTTGCAATGAGGTAGGTACAGTGTAAGTGGTTACAGGATGGGCTCTGTAGTCAAAGTACCTGGATTCAAATCTCATGTGCTACATACTCACTAGGTGCCCTTGTAAATGTTAACCTCCTTAAGCGCTCACCTACAGAAAAGGAATAATCATAATACCCACCTGATAGGATTATGTGAGAATCTAGGGAAATGATGTATATAAAGCACTTGGCAAAGTGCCTGGCACGTTGTAAACAAACATATTTGGCTTCTGTTATCACTGTCATTATTATTGTTGTTATGGGACTCTCCTCCATGAGGTTAACCATCTGATTATTAAATGAGATAATATGTCAAGTGCTGAGAACAGCACTTGACATACAATAAACTTTTATAGGTATTAGCTATTATTATTATTACTACAACTACAGTCATCATCATTTATTATTATTGGTTTTCATTCTTCTCTCCCTACAAAACAATGAAATGTAGACAATTATCTACGGAAGTAATCTTTTTCTTTGCATTTTATTTGGAAAATGGTGAAGTGTTCCCTGGTTTATGTGCAGTATAGAATATAAACAAGGTACATACAAATATAGGTTTTAATGTAATGAGTGTACTTTATGTGCATTTGATTTTCTCTTTTACCTAAACATGTGAAATGAGAAGGCAGAATGAGCAATATTAATGATGAAATATTTAATTAAATAGCACTCTTCATTTAAATAAAGTCATATATATATTGCCTTGATAATTGTGTTTAGATTATATAGTACTACTTTGAAAGCATTGGACAGACTAATTCTATAATATGAATAGTGCTATTTTTGTTGGTGATCAGCTATTTTGTTCTACTGTTACAAAGAGACTGGAAAACACAGTGATTTACATAAGATAGAAGTTTTTCATTGTTCTGCTAAGTTAAAGAGATTGGAATGAGGTGATCCAATTATGCAGAGGCTCAGGATCTTTCATCCCTAATGAGTTGCATCTTTTCTCTAAGTCACTTCTTGATCCAGAATGGCTGTCTACACTCTGTCTATCTAATTTCGGATTTGGGGTGGTGCGGACCAAAAGGAAGGGAGAAAGTGAAAGCATCCTTTGGAGGTGCTTTCCCTAGAATCTTCAAAATAATTTCTGCTTGCATTCTTTGGCAAGAAATTT
>NW_004444157.1:3328734-3346763 GCF_000243295.1 Trichechus manatus latirostris
CTCCACAGGAAAAAGATGAGGCAGTCTGCTTCTGTAAAGATTAAACCCAAACCCAAACCCATTGTCGTGGAGTCGATTTCGACTCATAGCGAACCTGTAGGGCGGGAAACCATAGGGTTTCCAAGGAGCAGCTGGTGGATTTGAACTGCTGACCTTTTGGTTAGCAGCAGAGCTCTTAAGCACTGCGTCACCAGGGCTCCAGTTATTGACGAAACCAAAAATCAGAGCTGTTGTCGTCGAGTCAATTCCAACTGATAGTTACTGACAAGGTCATATGAAATGAATACTTTCCTGCAAAGCCAATTATTTTCAGCCTCTGGTCAGAAATACCCATGTTTGTGATGAAGGCTCTGAAATTTTCCTGAAGGATTTACGAGAAAAACTGAATATAAAAGGAGAGGCATACCATGTCCTAGAAACAGAAAAATTACTAGTATAAAGAAGTCATTCTCCCTAAAATGTATAGTTTCAATGCAAATCAAATAAAGATCCTTAGAGGGCATTTTCAATACGCTTGACCAGCTGGGTCTGACATTCATCTGTAGAGATAAGGTGCCAGAGAAGGCAAGAAAAATATATAAGTAATATTTTTAACTGGGTCTTAATTATTGTATGACAAAGTGGTTTGCCACCCCCCACCTTTTTTTCCCAAGAAATCAGCCCACTCTAAGGACTTATATGGAAATTAAACAGACACTTGTTGCCATTTCACTTTAAAGTTCTTTAAAAAGGAACATCCTACCTTTTAACACTTCCACAGTTTTACTTGGCAATTCTTCTAATTCAGGGAAGGGCCTTCTTTGCCTTGTTCATCACAGGGCGGGGGCGGAGCATCCCCTGAGAAGCTTGGAAGTGAGCTAAGCCTGGCCAGTCTTGTGGGAGGAGCTGCATTTCACAGAGGCTGCAGCTGACAAGAAGCTTCAAGGTAATGGCTGTCTTAAAGCTAGTTATTTTCTTGGGACTTCTCGGGGCCCTAGAGTAAAGATGAGAAAAATAGAAACTGTGGCCTTGGCGTGGTGGGAAGGGTGTGTGGTTTTGAGAGAAGTGCTGGCATTTTGAAGGAATTAATCCTCTGGAATTTTTGTATCTCCCAATGCTTTATAAAAGTCCACAGTGAGAAAAGGGGTGATCAGATTACAGCCTCTAAATTAAGACTTCAGTGCGGCATGGCTCTTCATGCTAATTTATTGACTTTGCATTCCATGTTTCTATGTTTGCTAGATATTCCGTTGTTATTTGAATTTTTAAAGCACTTGTTAATTTACACAAAAATAACTGGCAGAATATTTGACAGCATGGGGAAAATACTCCTATCAATTGAGTGACACAGTCAATTTTACATGTATGCCACATGAGCATGGAGAGGGGATCAAATATGCAGTTGAGTGAAAACATTTGTGCATAACATATGCATGTCTATATGTATGATTAGAAAAACATCTGGAGGGAAATAAACTCCCAGGATAACATTCAGCATTTCTGGGTTGTCAGGTTACTATTTTAATATTATTCTTCAAACCTATTTCAGCATTTTCAGAGTTGTTTTCCTCATGATTATTTTTCTGATCATAATGAAAAATGAGGTTGAAAACTGTACACCCACTTTGTTTCAGATGCATAAATACCACAGACACACACAGACATGCACACACACACACACACACACCCCTTGTCTTTTGCCGACAGTGGAATTTTTCACGGACCTGATGAAGCTGGTAGGTAGGCTGGTTGTGTGTCAATCACCACCCTGCATATGTCCTTCTTGCAAATTATTCTTTCAGGCCACAGGTATGGCCATGGATAGCAAGAACCATTTTTCTGTATATTCTAAGTTTCAGAGTAAGACAGAGAGAGGATTTAGTTTATTTCTAAATGCAGCTTCTAAAATATTATATATGGCAAGGTGCAGCCATACAGTGGAATACTATGAACTGGTAAATAGAAACATGAGCCTGTACTGATTGGAAAAGATGTCTGAGAGGTAGTATTAGGTAGAAAAGCAAATTGTAGAATGGCAAGCACCATATGATCTCACTTAAAAGTGAACGTGTATATTAGTATAATACATGTATGTTAGCACAATGTAGGCAACAAAATCTGGGAAACATAACTGCCAAATTATTAATGGCATTATTTGTGTAATTGGAGAGACAGAGCAGGCTGTACCATTCTCTATTTAAAAAAAATTAATATGTATTAATTGTTTATTTTTTTACATCACCAGGGAAAAATATTGACTTAAAATGTTACCAACTTGGGATAAACCTCATTTAAAGTAATTCATAAAAAGTCACGTGGAAAATACTTATTGATGTAGAATGATATTCAGACGATGCTTTTGAGTGGGGTCAAAATAATATGCATTCATCTGCATATGTAAAAAAATTCTGAAAAGATGTATAGAAAACATTGATAGTGATTAATTTGTAGAGTTGTACTTTCTTCTGTATATGTCTTTTTGTATCTTTTCAATATTCAGTAAGCTTCTGGAGGTCTTGATAGACGGAAATTTTGTAGATGAAGACATGATGATCCTGTTACGATCCCACACAACAAAACACTTAAGCTTAGCGTAGAAAATTCTAGATGCTTGGCTGACTGGAGTTTCCACCTTCTCCCTTAAGGACTTGGTAGTGACTAAAGCCCTGGGCAGGCTGCAGTTCTGGCTCTGGTCATGAGAGGGTATGTGTCAGGTTTCCTAAATTTTCTCTAGGCAACCACTTTTATGAAGTGGGGGAAAAAAGAAAAAACAAGCAATGGCACGCATTTTGTATTAACAGACTATGATACAACATGTACGGTGTGATTCCAATTCCATCTAAAAAGTTGCATATGTATAGCAGAAAAGGCCTCACATCCTGATGTGAGAATTCAAACAAAATCTGGTCTGTAGTAGACACAAGGTGATTGTTATTTGCCTTCTCTTCTGTTCCACCTCATACTTTTCCTGAGAAGAGAGAGTTTCAACATGAACCAAATAACATGCCTGTAAAATGATCGTGGCCTCTACATTATGGATGAGATTCATCTCATTCCTGTATTTCAGAATGACATGCCTGCCAGAGCTTTGGTAGAGAGACTTCTTTACACCTTTTCCAGTTAATTGATTTGATTTCCCGTCTTCTCTTTGGATGGCCTACGTTAATACCAGAGATTTGAGTAACTGGGTAATCTGCACGTGATGCCAGCTGAGCCCAGAAAGGCCGTGCCACTACAGGAGCACACAGCGGGGTAAAGGCTCTGCTGGACAAGCAGTTGAGTGAGAATCCAGACTGCCGGCTCACAGGCCAGACCCACCACCACGCCCCTGACACTGGGTAAGATTGTTCTCATTTTACGAAACATTTCATGTTGAAAATGTGTTGAGAACTCTGGGAGTGACTAATTTTGCTCCCTGCTCTTCAGCCGTAGCATTTTAAATTGAAAGCTATATTTTCTATTAAAATCACATAAGGTTGAGAATTTTGGGGCATAATTCATTTTATTCCTTGTTCTGCAGCCATAACGTTTTGTAATTAAAAGTCATAGTTTCTAGTTTTAGGAAAGAATCTAGTGTATTAAAACACTATATAGAGATCATTCAAGAGGCATTCAGGTGTCTAACTGAGGCCCTAGACAACGGTCTGTCTCTCAAGAAATCCTTGATAATTGCCCTATGCTGTTAGTGACCATAACAACCATTCCCAATCTCTGCCTCCTAAACTCGCTTTTAATGAGATCATTGTGTTGTTATCTGAGACCAGGAGGTATGGATCCTAGTATATGTGTCTGCTGCCTTGGGTGGACAGGGAAGCACCTGCAACTTAAAATTGTGAAACTGTGCATTCTGTTAGAACAAGGCTTTTTAGAAAGTGTTTGCTGGACATGTAGCATTAACATCATTTGAGAACTTATTAGAGATGCAAAATTTGGGGCCCAACCCAAACCTTCTGAATAAAACTCTCAGAATTGGGGCCAGAAATCTTGTTTTAAGAAGTCTTCTAGAAGATTCTGACGCATGCTAAGTTAGGAGAGCTGTTGCTCTAAGGTGTAACATGAGGGGCACAAAACTACCAAAGTGTCCAATAAATAGAGTCCCTGACCCACCACTACAGCGTCTCCCCACCTCCACTGGCATGTGCACACATTCAGTCCTTAATAAGCATGTACAATAATAAAGGCACCTTCTTGGAATTGAGAAATTATAAAAACTCTCTGGTTCTTGTCCCCCACCCTACATTATGTTGTGTTTTCCTCCTCTGTCTGATGCCCAGGTGGACATTGTTCTTTTTTTTATTTTATCTCTTCTCTATTCACAGTTGTTCATCTTCTACTTTAGCAAAATAATTTCATTTGCTGATACTTCTTTTCCTTTTCCCTATTCCAGTATCTTCCAGTATTGTCCCATTCAAACCACGTGTTTAAGAATCCTTCAGAGATTCAGGTGGAAGAGGACAGGCTACAGAAATTATAAACCCTTTTTAGTACTAAGACCAAAGGGGCCTCATTAAGAATATTGTTTTGGGGAGGACCTGCCTGCAGTGGCAGCAACAGCCAGATACCTCAACCTCTGATAATAACCTGTTGACACACAAGTCTAAGTCATAATGGATGCTGAGTATGTCTTATGCATCTGGAAAGACCAGTTATGGCCAGCAAAGGTTTTATCCAGATCTGAGACTTCATCAAATGATCAGATAAATAAGGCATTTTCCATAGAAGTTCAAATACTCTCACTAGATGAAAAAACTAAAGTGGAAAGCACAGAAGTGAAGAGTCTAAATAAGTCTCAAATTGAAGACATTTATTCCTCACTAGCATCACAGTCAGAGGTCAGTGTTGTACCTAGAGAGGAAACAGCCTATGAAAGATCACTTAAAGTGGCACTGGATATTCTGAATGAGAAAACAAATTTTAGTCAAGCCAGCACTGCAGATGAAGAAGAGATCACTACACTGTCTCAATGTGTACCACAAAATCGATCTGATTCACCCCCTCTGAAAAAGTATCGGAAGTGCGAAGGGGACGTAGAGAAGAGTCTAGAGGAAAGTGAATACTCAGCATTCCTGTTGGCATCTTCAGAGAGTAATGATTCCCTGTATGATGACAAATCACAGGTGCACACAAGTGAAATGGAAACAAAGCCATCACAAAACTCCAGCTGGTGCCAGAATTTCCCTTCATTTTCAGAAGATGATGATGAGAAAGAGAGCAAGAAAAAGATTGACTTGTCAACAGTTATGTCCTTGTATTCCACAATCAAAGAGGAGGAAAAATATGTTAAAGATGAAAAGTTTGTTCCAATTTTCCCATCAGATATCTTCACTGTGCCCAAAGCTTTGAAAGAAGAGGCAGATGATACCTGCCCAGAGACCCTGGCTACTTCCCATGAATGTTCTACCATCTCAGAGAATATTGAGGATCCTGGAGAGGGTCCCTCAAATCCATGCTTAGATACCAGCCAGAATCAACCTTCCGTAGAATCAGAGATGGGAGTCGTGACATCCCCCGAGCATGGTTCAAGAGAATCCCAGTGTTCACTCGGTGCCTCTAACCGTGTCCTAGATTATTCACGCCATCTTTTGAGTAATAAAAGAATTCTTCACAGACTGGATTTTGAGGATCTTGAAGAAGAACTTCAAGCCAAGTCAGTGCATCTAAATCATATTGATACTTATGTGTTAGATGAAGATGAGGAAGATGAAGAACTTCCACGTCTCGTTTTTCATTATGAGCCACGTACATTTGAGACAGGAATGATAGTCTGGTTTAAATATCAAAAATACCCATTTTGGCCAGCAGTGGTAAAAAGCATCAGGCGAAAAGAGAGGAAAGCAAGCGTGCTTTTTGTTGAGGTGAGCATGAATCCTGAAAAGCGAGGGGTTAGAGTGCCCTTTAGAAAACTAAAGAAATTTGATTGTAAAGAAAAACAAGCATTAGTGGATAAAGCCAGGGAGGATTACAGAGAAAGTATTGACTGGTGCCTATCACTCATTTGTGACTACAGAGTTAGGATAGGTTGTGGTTCGTTTGTGGGCTCTTTTTTTGAATATTACAGTGCTGACATTAGTTATCCAGTTAGAAAAGCAATGAAACAAGATACCTTGAGAGACATTTTTCCAAAACTGCATAATAAAGATACTGTGGAAGCTATGGTTGTGACTTCCCAGACTAAGAAAATGTCCTTCCAGAAAATTCTCCCTGATCGAATGAAGGCTGCTCGAGACCGAGCCAACAAGAACCTAGTAGACTTCATTGTGAATGCAAAGGGAACAGACAACCATCTCCTGGCCATTTTAAAAGGCAAGAAAGGGTCCAGGTGGCTGAAATCATTTTTGAATTCCAATAGATTCATGCCCTGTATTGAAACATACTTTGAGGATGAAGATCAGCTGGATGATGTGGTAAATTATTTACAAGAAATCTACAAACAAATAGATGAAAAAATGCTGACTCTGATAAAAGATGATAAAATTAAATTTATCCTGGAAGTTCTTCTGCCAGAAGCAATCATTTGTTCAATTTCTGCTGTTGATGGATTAGATTACAAGGAAGCTGAAGCAAAGTATCTAAAAGGACCATGTCTAGGCTACAGGGAAAGAGAATTATTTGATGCAAAAATCATATTTGAAAAGAGAAGGAAACCACCCACAGATGAATTTCATTAAATCTCCTGAGAGTCTAAACCATAACAGGGAGCTTTTATAAATATTCATTTAAAAAAATCTCCCAACCATTTTCTCTAACATGTAAATATTTTCAGAAATGGGAGATTTTGGGGCATGTGTTCAGTTTTTGAGATCTTCAGTATCTGTGGCTGTCACTGTATCTTTAGTTCCTTTTCTTGTGCTTCTTCAAAAACAATTTTGTTAACATATTTCAACAGTTCTGCTTGTACATTTTTAGAATGTGTAATTGCTAAATAATTTTAAGGGGAAAATACTATTTTGCTTTATGACATTTTTGTGTCTATACTGTATAGTTAAATACAGTGTGTGCACTCATTTTCATATTAAAAATGCACTGGTATAAGATATTAAGCAAGATAATCAGAAAAAAGTCTAAAAGAAGCATCAATTATATATTTTTTTGCTTAATTTTTATAAAATACTAGGTTTTCTTTTAAGATAGTTGAATTATTTTTCCTGCTATGCCTATTTATTTTTGGAAAAAATATATCTCTAAGACATAGAACCAAAGATAGAGATGCTTCGCTATATATTATAACTAACTTAAAATGCTTTTGCAAGAAAACAATCTGAAATTCAAATATACAGTTAATGGATTATTTGCATGTAGTCCTTATGTGGGTGAATGACATCTCAGCAAGCGGAAGATCATTTTGGAAGTCTTGAGCAAGATTCTTCACTCTGCACTTCCCTGGAATTCCATTTATGAGAGCGGCTATTCTTCGATGGCTGAATGGTTTCTTAAAAGAGACAGACTTCTGGCTGTCTTAACTGATAGTGACTGGATCTTCTTAATAGCTGTCTGCCCCATGTGGAAGGCAGCTAGAGTCATTGTTTTCACACTGTGGCTACTCTAGACCTATGAGTCCAGGCTGACCTCTTAAGAGCTCATCTAGTGTTGTATAAACTGTAGGAAAAGCAGTCACTTTTCTTCTGAGTCTTGTATCTTCAAAAACGTCGTCATTTTGTCTTAATTCAAGCAAGCTTTATCATCCGGCTTATTCGTATAGTATCTCTAACAGGTTCCAACAGTATAAGTGCTGATTGGTAAGTCATTCCAGGCTGCTGCAAGTAGATGGACCAGGATCTGGGAATTTGGAAAGAAGTCACAGAAAAAAAGCCTCCATTCGGCTAAATGTGGCAGTTATCCACATACTGCTTTTGTTGTCGTTAGGTGCCATCAACTCATAGCGATCCTGTGTACAACAGAACGAAACACTGCCCAGTCCTGTGCCATCCTCACAATCATTACTATGTTTGAGCCTATTGTTGCAGCCACTGTATCAGTCCATCTCGTCGAGGGTCTTCCTCTTTTTTGCTGACCCTCTACCTTGCCAAGCATGATGTCTTCTCCAGGGATTGATCCCTCCTGATAATATGTCCAAAGTACGTGAGGCTAAGTTTCACCATCCTTGCTTCTAAGGAGAATTCTGGCTGTACTTCTTCCAAGACAGATTTGTTCGTTCTTCTGGCAGTCCATGGTATATTCAATATTCTTCACCAACCACAATTCACAGGCGTCAATTCTTCTTTGGTCTTCCTTACTCATTGATCAGCTTTCACATGTATATGATGCAGTTGAAAATACCATGATTGGGTCAGGCGCACCTTAGTCCTCAAAGTAACATCTTTACTTTTTAACATTTGAAAGAGGTCTTTTGCAGCAGATTTTCCCAATGCAATAAAATTAACCATTTGACTAATAAGGTTAACCATTACACCTAAGCAACTGTATCACAGATCCTCTGTATTACTCTGGAGCAGACGATGTCAGTGCTCTGATATTCCTCGACCTAGCTTAAAAGCCACCGGCAGGTAGCTCCTTGCACATCATTGACTCCCTTACGCACTGATGACCTCCTGCATCTCTCTGCCTGAGGATGTTCTCTCAATTGGGAGCATCTCTGGCCCATGTGCACAGGGTAGGTTGGAAGTGTTGGGGAATTAATGTCCCAGGAGCTACCCTCAACAAGTGGGCAATAGGAGTTGATAAATACCACAATTTTTTATGCCTCAGTAGATAATCTTCAGGGGTGTTTAAACATGCACAAATAAAAGTTACAATCTGAAGCCAACGAATGGTTTCTCCTACCGTTAAATGAGCCTTTTTGTGAGAATAAATGTTATAAAAGCTAGTTTATTTTAAAAACTTGCTATGAAAATAAATACTAAAGGCTTAACATAAATCTAACTGCTTTTTTACCTCTTAGAGTATGTTATATGTCACTCATGGGCTCTTGTTATGTGTTCACATGGCCACCCTGTTTTTTGTTTAATTTGCAAAGGTTAGTACTCAGTGTCAAAACAAAAAAACTTAACCATTGTATCTTTTACCTAGGACTTTGACTCCATCATACTACAGATTGTACAACTACATAAATGATATGTCTGTACATTTTAAAAAATAGCTACGTACAACTTGCTTCAAAGTTTTGTTGTAATTGTCACCTTTTTAATGCTCATTATAAAGTATCTTGTCATTCTAAATAAATAATTCACATTCATGTACGATTTTGTATTCTTTTATAAGAGGGATTTCCAAATCAATTAAGTTTCTGATCCCACAGAACCTCCTTTGGACCCTGTCTGAAAGAGACCTAGACTCATCTGGTATACTGCCTATACAAATCCATATGACTTGTTCCAGGCCCTGAGAAGTATTTGACAACGGACCATCACCATGCTATATGTGGACCTTGTTGTTAGGTGCCCTCGAGTTGGCTCTCAGTCATAGTGACCCTATGAACAACAGAATGAAACACTGCCTAGTCCTGTGCCATCCTCACAATCATTGCTATGTTTGAGCCCATTGTTGCAGCCACTGTGTCAATCTGTCTCGTTGAGGGTCTTCCTCTTTTTCGCTGACCCTCTACCTTATGTGGACGTTATTCCCTGGGAAAACACTATAACACTATCTGATTAAAATATACTACCTAGCTTTGGCTTTCTCACTGGAACCGTATCTATTTCTCAGTTTTAGTACTTTTTGGCATCCTGAGGTGGAGACCAACTGAGGTGTGGTTTAAGGCTGTGCTCTGAGGATAAATTCCAGGTGCCATAGAAAGGACATACTAATCCTGTGACCCAAAATCTAATTTCTAAGATGACTGGGATGTACGATTTCATTCTTGTAGCAAGAATCCTCTGAACCCTCAGCCTGGCAGAAGCAGCCCCCTAACCTATGGTTTTAGTGAGCAGGCTCCTCATTCCTGGACACAATGCAAAGACCTCATCTAAGGCAGCTACCTTAAAAGATGTTGCATGTCTTATTGAACATCCGCTGCTGATGGTTTTCATTGCTTCCAACTCATGACAAGGGTAAGGTATCACAGCATAAGGAGCAAAAAACAGTCTCTGTTCACGTCAAATATATATTCAGAAGAAACTACAGGATGTGGCTACTATGTACTAGCATGAACTGGGATAATATATGTGGGAATGGATTTTGAGAGTGTCAAACTGGCAAGGGAAGGGGGAAGAATGTAAGTCAAGATAGGGGAGAACTTACAAGAGCACACACCTTTGACTCTGGGTCCAGTGTCCTGGAGCTGGCTTAATATGCTGCTGGGGTGGCATCTTCAAGCCTGGATAACAAAGGCCTACAGTAAATGTGATGGAAATACTGGAACTACTTTGACAAGAGCAGTGAGTAATTGGTGAGAAGGTCAAAGGGAGTGGGGGGTATTAGAAATAATTTGTTGTGTGAGAACAGAGGACCTATATTTGAATTATGTTCCCTGGGACAGAGGAGAAAACGCTAATAAAGAATGTGCTGGTGAGGGGGGACACTGGCATTTTTGAGAAGCTCAGTGGTGGCTCTCCTCTCTAAGCCATGGTTTGAAGCAAGAGATGCTACAATGAACTGACAATGGGGATGATAGGATTTCAGAATGGAAAGGCGCAGGTGGTGGCACAAAACGTCAGGGGCAAGGTGGGCATAATTACCATAATGGGAAGCAAGATTATAATGGTGTCAGGCTAATTGGACGGACAGATCTATGGCAATGCCTTATAGATCAAAGCATTCTAGGCTACCTGTATGCACAGATGACTGGTGTATTACTATTTTTTGTTTAAAAATTTTTAAATGACACCTGACAACCCAAAGTTTATTTGCAGCTGAAGTGGAAAATTGTGGTCCCTCACCTAGTTTCCAGGTCTACAATACAAGTTACTATGCTATTCAAGCTATATATCCAGCATACCTGATAGTCCTTAAGGTATCTATGGATCAGGATGTGGTATCTAGTCACTTGCAAGCCACATAATATGTGAGAGTTGCAAAGCAGAATCCTGGGGTCCTGGAGAAAAGTCATACTTTATGTGCTAGCAAACGACTTGCCATTTATAAAGCAGCTCTTTGTATGCTGTTGGGTTTTAGTAGCTAGGGAATGCCTAACCATGGGACAGCAAGTGACTGTATGAAAGGGGCTGCCCGTCATAAGCTGGATAGTACAGGTGATAAGATCTGGCAGGCTCAGGAACAACCCACTATGTGATGGAAATGTTCTAATCAGGATCCAGAGAAGGCACAAATAAATCAATCAGCAGGTGGCCCAGAGCCCCATGGCATTGACCACTGTTACAATAATGCCCCTCCCTCAAATCACTCCTGTCTTAGTTATGTAGTGCTGCTATAACACAAATACAACAAGTGGATGGCTTCAACAAACAAGTTTATTCTCTCACAGTCTAGTAGGCTAGAAGTCTGAATTCAGGGCATCAGCTCCAGGGGAAGGCTTTCTCTCTCGGCTCTGTAGGCAGTTCCTTGTCATCAGTCTCCCCCTGGTCTAGGAGCTTCTCAGTGCAGGGACACTGGGTCCAAAGGATACACTCTGCTCCTGGCACTACTTTCTTGGTGGTATGCGGTCCCCATGTCTCTCTGCTCGCTTCTTTCTTTTATACCTCAAAACAGATAGACTTAAGACACAACCTAATCTTGTAGATTGAGTCCTGCCTCATTAACATAACTACTGCTAATTCCACCTCATTAACATCATAGAGGCAGGATTTACAGCACACAGGAACATCACATCAGATGACAAAATGGTGGACAATCACACAATACTTGGGAATCATGGCCTAGCCAAGTTGACACATTTTTTTTTTGGAGGGGGACACAATTCAATACATAACAACTCCTATGACCTCATGGGAGAGGGAGTGATCTAGAACAACTAACAGAAGAGAAAAATATCAGACCTGGTGCACAGATGTATCAGTATGAAATTATGATAGTTGTAAATGGACTGCTGCCACACTTCAGCCTCAGTTGGAGTAGCTGTAAAGAATAGTAGTGAAGGGAAAAACTCCCAGTGGACAGAACTGTAAGCATCACTTGGCTGCCCTCCCTATATTGAGGGATTAATAGCCTGAGGTGGTCTCCTGGACTGTGGATAATGACTTGGCTGTTATGTCAGGGACTTGGAAGGAGAAGGATCAAAAATTGAAAATCTGGGTAAAAGCCATGAGGATGGACCGATGGAATGGAAACAAAGCTTATAAATCTCTGTGCCTTATATTAATGGCCATCTAGGGGAACTTAACCATAGAGAAGGTACTCAACAACCAAGTGGCTATAGTAACTCATGCATCGTTATTTATTGTTTTCCTGTTTTCAACTTTGTTGATTTCTGCTCCAATTTTAATTTTCTTTTTTCTCTTTTAAATTTAATATGCTCTTCCTCTAGTTTCCTAAGGTGAAACTTCAGTTGTTGATTTTAGCAGAAGGAATAGGGGAAATAGCTCCTCTCAATAATCTTAGTTCAGCACCATGGATCCATAAATTATCCTGGTGGAAAGCATGGATCGTAAGCATGGGCTTAACAGCACTGGTTCTCTCTTGCCAGGGCTGATCAAGCTCCTGCTACTGAGAAATGGATAACTTTCAAAGAGCAACGTCTGATGCTGGGCCCTCATTTCAGCACCTTCCTTCAAGGATATCCACCTACTTGATTCCAGTGTAAATGCAGTGCACCCATTCCATCTTGGAGGTGGGAGTTATTCATTCTTACAAAAACAGGTACTAGCCCCCAGACACCCTGCTAACTGAGAACTGAAACCAATCCCCAAGCCTACTTTTCAGATAAAGATTAGACAGGCCTATAAAACAAAAATAACACACGTTAGGAATGTGCTTCTTAGTTAAATCAAATATACGAGACTAGATGGGTAACTCCTGCCCAAAAGCAAGGCAAGAAGGCAGGAAGGTACAGGAACTGGACGAATGGACACTGGGAACCTGAGGTTGAAAGGAGGAGAGTGCTGTCACATTGCAGGGATTGCAACCAATGTCACAAAACAATATGTGTGTCTTAGGCTGGGTTCTCAAGAGAAGCAAAACCAGTAAAGCATATAAATATATATAGAGAGAGATTTACATCAAGGAAGTGGCTCGTGCGATTGTAGAGGCTGGACTGTCTCAAGTCCATGGGTCAGGGTAGAGGCCTCTCCTGATTAACGTAGCTGAAGGGGCTGGTGAACCCAAGATGGGCAGGTCAGACAGCTGGGTTCTTGCTCACAGGCTGCAAAGACTGACAAATCCCAAGATTGTCAGGCAAGACGGCAAGAAAGCTGTTAGCTCAAGTCCCAAGAACCAGAGGTCAGACGAACAAGAGCCAGCTGCAGGACCCAGAGGGAGCAAAACCCACATGCCTTGCCAGAAAGTCTACTTATATTTGATGCAGGCCACACCCCCAAGGAAACTCCCTTTCAACTGATTGGCTACTCACAGCAGATCCCATCATGCAAGTGATCACATTATATCAAATCTCATCATGGAAATGATCACATCATCATACGACTGCCAAACTACATCATAGCTGCCAAACCACTGAGAATCATGGCCCAGCCAAACTGACACACAATATAAATTTTTAAATGAGAAAGTAACTTAAGCTGTAAACTTTCATGTAAAGCACAATAATTTTTTTTTAAAAAATGGATACCAACTTTGCCCCCATAGGATTGAGCACCATTTGCCTGTAGTGGTGTCCAATCACCCGGGGATTCCCAGGTGATTCTTATGTATAACTTCCTGGGAACTTGTCAGAAATGCAAATTCTCAGCAGGAAACTTGTTAGAAATGCAAATTTTCTGTAGGGGGTCAACTAGAATGAACCGGTTCTAAGTCCTGGTTTGGACTTTCCTACTTCCTTGTTTCAACATTCATTTCCCTCACTCTGACTCACTAGGACCATGTCCCAAATAAACTACTGACATGCAAACCCTTGTATCAGGCTCCCTTTTGTGGACACTTAGGCTAAGGCAACTGCCAGTAATTACATGTCTGTCTTAGAAAATATATGCAGGTGCAGCTGTACCAAAAAAATTGTATGCAACATTTTAAGCTCATTCATAAATAAAAACTATTAAAAAAAAATAAGATTTCCAGTTCTGCATAAGATGGAATACACATATTTTCCTCTACTCATCCTGCTTAAAATAAAACAAGTTCCATCTTAGGAAACTAGAGAAAGAAGAGCATGTTAAATCTAAAATAAACAGAAGGAAGAAAATTAAAAAAAAAAGAGTATATACAAACAAAATTGAAAACAGGAAACAATAGAGTAAATCAACGAAACCAAAACTGATTCTTTGAAAAAGTCAATAAATTTGATAAAACTTTAGCCAGGTTAACCAAGAAAAAGAAAGAAGACACAAATAACCAATATCAGGAATGAAAGAGGGAGTATCACTATTGATCCCATGGATATTAAGAGGATATTCAAGTAATACTATGAACAACACTTTGCATGCAAATTTGATAACATAGAGGAAATGGACCAATTCTTCAAATATTTTCTTTTATAGCATTTCTTTTGACTGTACTTGCGGTGTGATGGATCGCTTTTGTGTGGCGTTTCTCACGATGGGGTTTTGTAACTCCCACCCATGTGATTGGGTTGGACTGTGCAAATAAGGTAATTGTGGCCCACCAAGGGGATTAGTCAGTTTTGTCATCCCACTAGGCTTAAAAGGGAGCCAATTCCAGAGCGGAGGAGAGGATCTCACCACCACCAAGGAAGAAGAGCCAGGAGCCGAGCAGATTATTTGGGCCCAGGATCCATGTGCTGAGAAGCTCCTGGAACCAGGAAACCAAGAAAGAAAGAGCTGTAACACTGAAGATGGTGAGAAGCAGTGGTAGAGAAACAGCTGCAGGAGAGACTGGCAGGAGAGACCAGCAGGAGATGGTGCAGTGGGCTTCCTGGCCCACAGAGCGAGAAAGTTGAGTGCCTTTGGGCAGGAGGCTTGCTAGGGTAGTAGGGTGCCTCCAGGCAGTTGGTGGAGCTGACCCACGGAGCTAGAGTTTAGAGCCTTCAGGTCGAGGCTTACTGGTGGAGTGGGGTGCCTCTGGGTACTTATTGGCAGAGCTAAAAGAATTTTGTAATACTTGCCCGAGCAGGGCAGAGGCTGAGGGGTCAGAGAGAGGTGTGCCTGCCGGCACAGCTGAAAAGAGGCTGTCCTGATGAAATAACTGTATCCTGAGCGTACCTGAACCTGTTAGTTCCCTAATAAACCCAATAATCATATTGTTTGTGAGTTCTGTGTGGCCATTGCAATGAATTCTTGAACCCAGTAGAGAAGTAAAGAGTGCCATGGGAGGGACTGTTGGTATCAGAATTGGTAAAGATGGCGGAGAGAGGAGGCATTTCTGACCTCCCCCTCAAAGGAATCAGCCTTGGGCTGTTGATCTTGATTCTCTTTCCTCCTTGTAAAGTTGGAGGAGGTCAGGTGATGCCGCCTCCATGCCATTTTTACAGCACTTGACATTTGTTAATATACTTTATTTTTTAGAACAGTTTAGGTTTACAAAAAATTGACCAGATAGTGCAGATAATTACCGTATACCCTTTTCTCCCCCACTCAGTTTCCTCTATTGTTAACATCTTACATCTGTGTGGCACATTTGTTACAGTTGATGAACCAATATTGAACCAATATGAACAAATATTGTGAAGTGGTCTAGTTTACATTAAGGTTCACTCTTTGTGTTATACAGTCCTATGGGCTTTGACAAATGTATAAGGTCATGTGTCTACCATTACAGTGTCATACAGAATAATTTCATTGTCCTAAAAATGTCCTGTGCTCCACCTGTTTATCATCATGCCACCTGCACCCCCTGAGTCCCTGGCAATCACTGTTCTTTTGACTGCTTCTGTAGTTTTGCCTTTTCAAGAATGTCATATAATACTTGGAATCAAACAGTATGTAGCTTTTTCAGACTGGCTTCTTTAACTTAGCAATATGCATTTAATTTTCTTCCATGAATTTCGTGATCGGATAGTTTACTTCCTTTTATCGCTGAATATTGAAGGATATATTAGTTGCTTCCAATTTTGGCATTTATGAACAAAGCTTCTGTAAACATTTGTGTGTAGGTTTTTATGTGGAAATAATTTCTCAGATCATTTAAGGAAATAGCTAAAAGCGTGATTGTTGGGTTACATGGTATACCTATGTTTAGCTTTGTAAGAAACTGCCAGTCTGTCTTCCAAAGTAGCTGTATCATTTTGCATTCCCACCAGCAATGATAGAGAATTCCTGTTGCTCCACATACCATATTTTTACACAAATAATACGTGCCTTCTAAGTTTGTTTGCCAACTGTGCCCTTCCCCCCTGAGGTATGTTCATAAGTGATGCTGTGCCAATTTAAAAAAAAAAGTTGCTGTAAAAAATAAAATTGGCACAGTGGCACTTATGAAAATAGCTCAAGGGAGGAGGGCGGGGTTGGCAACAAATGTAGAAGGTGCGTGTTATTTGCGTAAAAATACAGTGTTCACCAGAATTTGGTGTTGTCAGTGTTTTGGATTTCAGCCATTTGAATAAGCTAACAGAAGAGTTGTGGGAAGACATCAAGGATATCATATATGAAGAAAGTGAAATGTCATTTAAAAGACGGTAAAGAAGGAAAAGACTAAAATGGATGTTAGAAAAAGACTCTGAAAATTGTTCTCAAGTGCAGAGTAGCTAAAGCGAATGAAAGAAATTATGAAGTAGAAGAGCTAAACAGATTTCAAAGGACAGCTCGAGAAGACAAGGTAAAGTATTATAAAGAAATGTGCAAACACCTGGAGTTAGAAAACCAAAAGGGAAGAACACAATCAGCATTTCTTACGCTGAAAGAACTGTAGAGAAAATTCAAGGCTTGAGTTACAATACTTAATGATACTATGGGCAAAAAACTGATTGATGCAGGAAGCATCAAAAGATTATAGAAGGACAGACATATGTACACCAGTGTTCATTGCAGCATTATTCACAATAGCCAAAAGATGAAAACAACCTAAATGCCCATCAGCAGATGAATGGATAAACAAAATGTGGTACATACATACAATGGAATACTGCTTAGCCAGTAAGAGAAATGAAGCCTTTTTAAAAAAACATTTCATTGTGTTTTAGGTGAAAGTTTACACAGCAAATTAGTTCCCTATTCAACAATTCATACACAAATTGTTCCATGACATTGGTTGCTATGCCTGCAATGTGTCAGCAGTCTCCTCATTTCCATCTCTCCAGTTTCCCTGCCCCTTTGCTGTCTCATTTTTGCTTTTGGGCAAATGTTGCCCATTTGGTCTTGTATGGTTGATTGTTCTAAGAAGCACATTACTCATGAGTGTTATTATTTTATAGGCCAATCTATTATTTGGCTGTAAGGTGACCTCCGGGAGTGGCTTTAGTTCCAGGTTAAAAGGATGTCTTAGGGCAATAGGGAGCTACGACTGCTAACCAAAAGGTCGACAGTTCAAATCCACCAGGTGCTCCTTGGAAACTCTATGGGGCAATTCTACTCTGTCCTATAGGGTGTCTGTGAGTTAGAATTGACTTGATGGCAACGGGTTTGGTTTTTGGTTTTAGGGCAATAGTCTCGGGGGTTCCTCCAGTATCTATCAGTCCAGTAAGTCTGATCTTTTTTTTAATGAATTTGTGCTTTGTTCTACATTTTTCTTCCATTCTAACCGGGACTTCCTATTGTGCCCCTGGTCAAAGCAGTTGGTAATGGTAGCCGGGCACCATCTAGTTCTTCTGGTCTCAGCCTAGAGGAGACCGTGGTTCCTGTTGGCCAGAAATGAAATCTTGATACACGCTATAATATGGATGGCTCTTGAAGACATTATGTTGAGTAAAATAAGTCAACTACAAAAGGACAATGTTGTATGGCCCCACTAATATAAAAACACAAGAATAGGCAAATGAATAAAGACCAAAGTTTATTAGTGGTTACTAGAGGTGGCAGGGAGGGGGTAAAGGGGAGGTTATTGCTTATGGAGCACTGAATTTTGGTTTATGGTGATGGAAAAAATCGCATTAAGGGTAAGGGCTGCACAGCCAATGAGTGTAATGTCAATAAGTC
>NW_004444157.1:3363836-3365804 GCF_000243295.1 Trichechus manatus latirostris
GTCCAATGGAGAGGGTCAGTCACTCATCTATGTTGCAACAGGGCAGGTCCAGCTGAAGGGGAGTTGCTGGGATGGGTTGTTTGTGGCAGATACTAGGGCCTACAGGAGAGGTTGGGAATCAGTGCAGGGCAGGTTCCAGTAGGCCATGCCTGTTGTGCTCGGTGGTGTGATGTTCAGAGCACAGTGCAGGTAGGCAGTAAGCAGAGGGAATATTGTGATGTGTAGAGCTAAGATGAGTATGGGAAAGAGGAGAGAGAGGAGAGAGAAACAGGCCAAAAATGAACAAAACAAACAGAAAAGAATGCTAAAGGAGATTGATGTTGGAGTGGAGAGATGAGAGACGAAGAAATGGAGAGAAAGAAAACGGAATAGAAAAAAGAATAAGGGTAAGAGAAAAAAATAAATAAATAAAAATTAGAAAAACAAAAGAAAAGCCCCCAGGGATCCCACTGCCGCAGCTGTGAAGACTGGGAAAGTGGCTCCCAGGCCGTGAAGTACAGCCTGGCTAGAAGTGGTAAAGGTGTCACACAGCATCAGGTATTCAGGAGACAGGAGAAAAGGTAAGTATAGAGAGATGAGAAACTGAGAAATCAAGAAAGACAAAAAGGGAAAAAGAGAGAAAAGGAAGCACGAAGAAAACAAAAGTAAAAAACACAAAAAAGAAATACCATCAGGGATCCCACCACGTGGCTGCACAGAGTGAGGAAGTACCTCTCAAGCTGCACAGTACAGCCCGGCTAGAAGAGGCTCCCAAGCCGAGAAAAGAAAAAGAAAACAAACAAACAAACAACCAAATCAAAACAGAAGAAACAAAAAGCCCTGGGGATCCCACCAGCGTGGTGGTGGTGGCCGGGAAGCAGTTCCACAGACAAGTGGTGTTTCACAGCCTTTAGGAAGAAGCAAAGATGGCACACGGATCCAGGTGTTTGAGAGAAAGGAGGGGGAGGTGGTAAGAGTTACGGATGAAACCAAAAGAAGTGGAAAAAGGCAACACCAGCAACAAACAAATGGTACTCAGGGAGTTGGCCAGTGTGGGCAGGTGGAATCCAAGTGGCACAGGGCTGAAGCTGGGTGCCTCCCAGCCAAGAGACTGTGGTTGCAGGAAGCAGAGGATCCTAGTGGGGGAGAAGAAGGGTGAGGGGTGGGAAAGTGTATATCGCTGGTTACTGGTTGTTCTGTCTCCTGCTGGGAGCTCTGTGAAGCTGCTTTCCTGTACTCCCTGTTTGTCAATCTCTGACAGGAGTCCAAGATGGTGAATCTGTGCTGCATTAGCTGATAGGGGACCTCTGTACATATTTCGCCTAGCTCTCTGTTCACTGTCAGTTTCTTATTCCATTTGGTGCTTGGCTGATTTCTTTATCTCTTCATTTGATGTTTACGGTTTCAGGATTGACGTTTGTCTCTATTTGACTTAGTTTTTCAGGTCTTTGCTGTGGAGGGACAACGTGGTGCCGCTGACCATAGCGCCATGTTGCCTGGACGTCCCATTACTGGACATTTTGATAAAAGATGCTGTTGAAGAATTCTGATCAAAAGGGGGAAAATGCAGAAAAGAATTTCAAATTCTTGTGGAATCCAGAATTTCTAGAGCCACTGAGGCTAAATGAACCCCTGAAAGTATTGCCCTGAGATAATCTTTCAACCTTAAACCAGAAATATCCCTTGAAATCTTCTTTAAACCAAACAATAATTTAACTAGTAAAGAATGTCTGCCTTGAGAATTATGCTCTTTTAAAAACTATCTATATGGGATCAAATTGACAACAGTAATTCGAAAGATTAAATAGGAACGTTAGGGGGCAGTGAGTTTATGCTAATGGGAGAGGAACAGTGTGGATGTAAAAGCAGGGTGAGAATGCTTGCACAACTTGAATGTAATCAATATCACTGAATTGTACATGTAGAAATTGCTGAATTGGTATATGTTCCACTGTGTATATTCTTAGCAACAACAAAAAATAATTAAAA
>NW_004444157.1:3366620-3375703 GCF_000243295.1 Trichechus manatus latirostris
TAGAAACAAGGATGGCAAGACTTCCTCTTACATAATTTGGACATCTTATCAGGAGGGATAGTCCCTGGAGAAGGATGTCATGATTGATAAAGTAAAGGGTCAGCAAAAAAGAGGAAGACCCTCAAAGAGATGGATGGACACAGTGGCTGCAACAATGGGCTCAAGCATAACAATTGTGAAGATGGGGAAGGATAGGACAGTGTTTCGTTCTGTTGCACATAGGGTCTCTATGAGTCAGAACCACTCAACAGCACCTAACAACAACAACTATAAAAAAAGATGATAAAAGGAATACACAGAGTCACTGTACCAAACATAATTGGTCAACATTCAACCATTTCAGGAGGTAGCATATAATCAAGAACTGATGGTACTGAAGGAAGAAGTTCAAGCTGCACTGAAGGCACTGGTGAAAAATCAGCCTCCAGGAACACACTAAAGAAACACACACACTCATCATCTCAATCAATACAAAAGAATTATTCCACAAAATTAAACATCCATTTGTAATAAAATCTTCCAACTACTAGGAACAAAAAGGAACTTTTTCAAACTGATAAAGGGTATTGATAAAAAAAATTATACCTAATATCATATTTAATGATGAAAGACTGAAAGCTTTCCCTCTCAGTTTGGGAGCTAGACAAGTATGTCTGCTCTCACCACTCATGTTTAACATCATACTGGTGGTCCTAGATATTTTAATAAGGCAAAGAAAAGAAATAAAAGACATACAGATTTAAAGGGAAGAAATAAAACTTTATTTGCACATTATGATTGCCTACATAGAAAATCTCAAAGAATCTACTAAAAAGCTACTCATCTAAAAAGTGAGTTTACCAAGTTTGCAGGGTACAAGGATAATATACAAAAATTAATCATATTTCTATATACAAGCAATAAAATATTAGAAATTGAAATGAACAAACTGTACCTTTACGATAGCACCAAAAAATATAAATCTAACAAAATATGTGGAAGACTTTTATGCTTACAAAACATTACAAATAGGAATCAAAGAAAATCTCAATAAAAGGAGAGTTATATTGCATTTACCAATTAGAAGACTAAAAACTAAGATATCAGTTCTCCTCATACTGATGTACTGATTCAATGTAATGCCAATCAAAATCCTAGCAGGCTTTTTTTTGTTCCTAGAAATGGAAACGATGATTCTAAAAGGTATATGGAAAAGCAAACAACTTAGAACAGCCAAAACAATTCTGAAAATGAACAAACTTGGAGGACTCACTGTACCTGACTGCAAGACTATATAAAGCTACAGTAATAAAAAAATGTGTTATTGGCAAGAGTGTAGATATGTAGATCAATGGAACAGAAGAACGAGTCCAGAAATATGCTCAACTGATTTTCAACAAAGATACCAAGACAATTCAATGGAGAAAAGATAGTTTTTTTCCACAAATGGTGCTTGGACAATTGAACATTTTATATATTAAAATTAAAAGTGAGCCTCTTACACGCAAAAAATTAACTCAAAATGGATTATAGACCAAAATATAAGAGGTAAGACTATAAAATTTCTAGAAGAAAACAAAGAAGTGTATCATAGAGACCTTGGCTTAGACAAAGAGTTTAAAAATAAGACACAAAATTGTGAATGTTAAAAGAAAAAAATAGAATGTATTTTATAAAAAAAGAATTTTAAGTTTATATGTCAACAGATATAACTAAGAAAAAAGAACAGGCATACCACAAACTAGGAGAAACTTTTGCAAAACATATACAATAAAGGACTTCCTTCTTTCTCTCTTACAACAAACATCTCAATAATAGATAGAAGAAAATATTTGAACAGCCACTTCACCTAGGGAGATATAAAAATGGCAAATAAGCATATGAAAATGTACTCAATATAAATGACATACAATTACACTCCCATAAGAACAGCTAAAATCCAAGAAACTAACAATAGCCAATGATGGTGAGGATTCAGAGCAATAGGAACTCCCATTCTTTGCTTTGAAAAAGATTTTGACAGTTTCTTATAATGATAAACATCAAGTAAATACATGTCTGTTTGTAATGCAGTATGCTTGAGCTTTCTAGCTCTTCTTGACTCTGCTGCTTGATGTCTTTCATTTTTTTTTTTGGAAAATTCTTGGCCATATAGTCTTCAAATATTACATTTCCCTATTTTCTCTCCCCTCTCCTTACAGTCTCCAATATCATATATTTAACTTTTTGGTCCTGTAAGTCTCTCATGGGCTCTTCCGCATATTCCAATTTTGTTGTCACATGGTGTTTCTCTGTTACTTTATTCCTTATCTCTCCTGCAAATCACTTCGTTTTGTTCACTGTCTAATTTGCCATTGAACACAATTCTTGGATACATTATTTAGAAAATCTTTTTGGGTATTTCATTTGAGAAAATTTTCTTTTAGCTTCTAAAATTTTCTTTTGGGTTGGTTTAATGTCCTTTTAGTTTTATCAAATTCCGTTCTCTAAATTTAAAGCTGTGTTGTTAGAGACAAAAATTTTTAAGATAAAGAATTACTTGGATCAATATGAAATATACCGGAAGAACTTTTGAGAGCTATTGTTCTTAAATTGTATTTGGGATACTATAATTTGCAATTGTGCTGCATCTATTCACTTATGTACAATACTTCATTTTATAAAAAAAACTAAACTAAACAAAAACAGTTGCTGTCGATTTGACTCCAGCTTATGGCAACTCCATGTGTCAGAGAAAAACTGCTCTCCGTAGGGTTTTCAGTGGCTGTGACCTTTCAGAAATAGACTGCCAGGCCTTTCTTCCAAGGCACCTCTGAGTGGATTTGAACCACCAACCTTTCAGTTAGTAGTCAAGTGCTTAACTGTTTGCACTTAATATCATTTTATAGGGACTATAAAAAGTAAGGCGCCCTGGTGGCACAGTGGTTAAGAGTTATGCTGCTAACCAAAACGTCGGCAGTTTGAATCCACCAGCCACTCTTTGGAAACCCTACAGGGCAGTTCTACTCTGTCCTATAGGGTCACTATGTGTCAGAATAGACTCGACGGCAATAGGTTTATAAAAAGTAATATTTAGGTGCCTATGTAAATACAATGAGGGAAGTGGTGATTCAGTGGTAAGATTCTCATCTTCCATGCCAGAGACCCAAGTTCAATTCCCAGCCAATGCACCTCATGTGCAGCCACCACCTGTCTGTCAGTGGAGGCTTGTGTGTTGCTGTGATGCTGAACAAGTTTCAGCACAGCTTCCAGACTAAGATGGACTAGGAAGAAAGGCCTGGCGATCTACTTCCAAAAATCAGCCAACGAAAACCCTATGGATCACAACAGTCTGATCTGCAACTGATCATGGGGAGGGCACAGGACTGGGAAGCATTTCATTCCATTGTGCATGGGGTCACCATGACGGAGGGACCCATGGACAGACAGCTAACAACAACAAATGTAAATACAAATGAGCTCTCCATGTAAAATCTTACAATATGGTGTCAATAATAATTCCCACCCTCATCATCCACTTCACTTCTTGTCTCCTCCTGTTTTCTGTTTTAACCATTTCATTTGTTTTCTACTTTCATTTACATCTTGGAGGCTTTGCCTCCCTTGTCCTTTTAACTTGGAGCACCATTCTTAAATAACAGTTAAGGGCAGGGGATTTGGGGATTCTCCTCAAAGGCAAGGAAATAGGGGTTAGAGGGGTAAAACAACATCTTTTAAAAGAAAATTGACCTATGAACTGGAGGGAAAACTATGGGTTTTGCAGAGGAAATGGTCTTAGAATGAAAAAAAAGTGTCTTCGTACTAAAATAAATGCTTTGGAGATAAAACCTATCATTGTGTATTGTGCTTTTTATCAACTCAAAATGTGTGTCAAATGGTTCTTATTTTGTAGGAGAGAAAGCTTCAATAATTGTGTCTGGAAGAATAGGCTTTGCAAATTATTTCCTTTGTTTGATGACATAGAATTAAGAAAAGAATTTTCAATTGTAAAAGATAATAAATTGAATGAATTGTTTGTTGGGCACAAAATAAAGTTTCGAAAATCAGAAAGAAATTTAAATTTTCCTTTCACATTAAGAAATGGGAGGGCAGGAGGCAGAGCCAACATTGCACTATAGACAGAAGCACCATGCCGTCCCTCTGCAGCAAAGATCCAAAAACAAAGTAAAACAGATACAAACGTCAATCCTGGAATGCTAAGCATCAAATGAAGGAATAAAGAACTTGATCAAGCACTGAACGGAATAAGAAACTGACAGAAAACAGAGAATGAGGACAGCTACAGAGTGGAGGTCCCCTACCAGATAACACAGCACAGATTCGCCATCTTGGACTACAGTCACCAAGGAACGCAGACAGGGAGTACAGGAAGGCAACTTCATGGACCTCCCAACATGAGACAAAGCACCTAGTAACTAGGGATACATCCTTTTCCAACACCCACCCTTCTTCTCTATACAAGGCTTTTGCCACTTTCCAATGGCCACAGTCGCTTAGCCAGGGAAGCACCAGTTCACTGCCACCCTGGTCCCCACCACCACCACCAGCCAGCCCCTTCAGTGCCATTTGTTTGTTTGTTGGTTGGTTGGTTGGTTTTTTGATATTTTTCTTTTGAATTTTTTTGTTGCTTTTCTCTCTCTCTCTCTCTCCCATTTCCTTCCTTTCCTTTCTCCCACCTAGCTAGCTCCATGTGCCATCCCCTCCCCTCCTTGACAGGCTGTGATATTTTGGTTTGTTTGCTTTGTTCTTTATTTTTTTCTGTTTCTTCTCTCCCTCATTTCCTTTCTTTTCTCCCGCCCACCCAGCCCCGAGCATCACCCCTGCCCCATCTTGAGGGACTGTGCTGCTCTGCTGAGTTGGAGAGTCACTGCACATGGACTCCCCAGATCTGTGCAGCCCTCACTGACCAGCTCCCTCGCACTATTTTATTGTTTCTGTTTTAGTTGTTTCTTCTCTCTTTCTCCCTTCTTTTCCTTCCTTTCTCCCACCCACCTAGCCCCCATGCACCGCCCTCCCTTATTGGTGGGCTGTGCTGTACTGCTTGGCTGGAGAGCCTCTGGCATATGGCCTTCCCAGGTCTGCGTCAGCCCCACAAGCCAGCTCCCTCAGTGCCATATTTTTTATTTTTCTTTATCTTTCCTCTTCTCCCTCTTCCTTCTCCCTCCCACCTAGGCCCTGCACTGCCTCCACCCCTTCCTGACAGGCCGTGTTGTGCCACCTGGCGAGAGAGACATCAGCTCACCACCACCCCAATTTCATTCACCCCGCCCCCAATGGCTGACTTCCCCACCACCATACTTTATTTTTTGTTGTTGTTTTTATTATTTTTATTTATTTATATTTGTTTCTTTGGTGGTTGGTTTCTTCTCTCACTTTCACCTCTTTACTTTCTCCCACCCACCTATCCCTGTGCACCGCCCACACCCCTTCTTGACAGGCCAAGCCACACTGATCGGCAAAAGAGCCACCAGCACACAGCTTCGCAGGATCTGCCCTGCCCCCACCGGCGGAATCCTACCGTGCCACCATTTTATTTACTTTTTTCTTTTTTCCTTAATTTTTCTATTTTTTTCTTTTGCTTCTTTCTTCTTTCTCTTCTTTCGCCTACTCACTTAGCTCCGCACATCACATACCCTTCTGTTCCTCCTGTCTATCTGCACTGTGTGCTGAGCGCCACACCCCTGAGAGGCACAGACACAGTCCCCCAGACCCTGCCCTGAACTGCCCCCTGCCCTCCCCACCGTTGGCCCCAGTATGTGCTGTGAACTACCCATCCCAACCCCTGCATCCCCGCTGGACCTGCCCTACTTCATAGCTGAGTGACTGGCCCTGCCCACTTGGACAAGGTGGTGAGAAGTATCATGCCCACAGGTGAGCAAGCAACAAAACACGCCCAGCCCACCTACCCAGACATAACCAAGCAAAACAAAAAAGCAGGACAAAGCAATCAAATCTACAATCAGTAAATGAAGAAAATAATTCCCGAAGGTCCTGGAGACAGCAGACAATATTAAAATATATTTTAACAAAACAGGACAGGATGGCTTCAGAAACCAAGCAAACTAAAACACCAGATAACCTTCTGGTAGAAAAAAAGACACTGGAACTACCTGATAGGGAATTCAAAACACTAACAATCAGGGTTGTCCAACACATAAAGGAAAATGCAGACAAAAATAAGGAAAAAATAAACAAAATCATAGAAAACACAGACAAAATCAGGGAAAACACAGACAATGCAATAGAAGAATTCAGGACAATAATACCAGAAAAAATATTAAAATAAATAAAAAACTATAGATCATACAAAACAGCAATTAGAAATCCAAAAGATAAAAAATAAGATTTCAGAAATGGACAGTGCAATAAAAGGTTTTAGGAGAAAATATGAAACAATGGAAGACAGGATAAGTGAAATTGAAGACAAATCCTTGGATACCACTTAGAGGAAAAGTAAGAGAAAAGAATGAAGAAACCCTGAAAATGATTTGGGATACAATCAAAAGCAAGAATTTGCATATGATCAGAGTTCCATAACGGGGAGAAAACAGGAAACACAGAGAGGATCATTGAGATTTGCTGACAGAAAATTTCCCTAATATCATAAAAGACAAAAACCCAACCATCCAAGAAGCTCAAGGAACTGCATATAGGATAGACCCCAAAAGAAAATCACCAAGACATATCATAATCACACTGGCTAAAACAAAACACAGAGAAAGAATCCTGAGAGCAGCTCAAGAAAAACAAAAAGTCACATACAAAGGAGAAACAATAAGACTAAGCTCTGATTACTCATCAGAAACCATGCAGGCAAGAAGGCAATCGGATGACATATAGAAAATATTGAAAGAAAAAACTGCCAACCAGGAATAATATATCCTGCAAAACTCTCACTCAAATATGATGGCAATATTAGGAAATTTCTGGATAAACAGAAATTAAGAGAATATGTAAAAATCAACCTAAACTTATAACAATTATTAAAGGGAGTCCGGTTATAAAAACCAACAACATCAGACAACAACCTGAATCTAGGACATCAGACAATATCAGCCAGATAGCAACCTAGATAATGAACCATCAAGGATAAAACAAGACTAAAAGATTTTCAACAGGGAACCAGAGAGGTCAATCTAACTGACAACAGCCAAAAAATAAAACAGGGGATAAATGGTACAGGTACAGAACTTTCAAATGGAGAGGAAGTCAAGGTGATATCAAGTAATAAAAGACTTGTTTAAACTTAGAAGATGGGGTAAATTTCAAGGTAACCACAAAGCTGACAAACTTACTCATCAAAATAAGTAAGAAAAACAAAGTCTCACTAAAGACAAAATCTACAAAATTGAAAAAAAAATGGAAAAAAATCCACAAACAAAAGGAATTCAGCACAGAAGAGTAAGAGGAACAAAGAAAATGTCAGTACCACAAAAAAGCACTACAAAATGACAATAAACTCACACCTATAGCTAATCAAACTGAATGTAAATGGCTTAAATGCAACCATAAGGAGACAGAGAGTAACAGAATGTATCAAAAAAACAGAACCCATCAATACGCTGTCTACAGGAGACACACCTTAGAAACAAAGACATAAATATATTAAAAAGCAAAAGATGGAAAAAATATATCAAGCAAACAGCAACCAAAAAAGAGCAGGAGTGGCAATACTAATCTCAGATAAAGTAGACTTTAAAACAAAATCCACCATAAAAGATGAGGAAGGACATTATATAATGGTTAAAGGGACAATCCACCATAAAGACATAACCATAATAAATATATACCCATCCAATGACAGGGCTCCAAGATACATAAAACAAACTCTAACAGCACTGGAAAGAGAAATTGACAGTTCCACAATAATAGTAGGAGACTTCAACACACCACTCTCCATAAAGGACAATCTAGAAAGAAACTCAACAGAGATACAGAAGATCTAAAGGCCACAATCACCAACCTGACTTCATAGACATAGTCATGAATTGAAATGTGTGCCCCAAAAATATGTGTATCAATTTGGCTAGGCCATGATTCCCAGTACTGTGTGATTGTGCACCATTTTGTCATCTGATGCGATTTTCCTATGTGTTGTAAATCCCACCTCTATGATGTTAATGAGGTGGGATGGGCGATAGTTATGGTAATGAGGCAGGACTGAATCTACAAGATTGGAATGTGTCTTGAGCCAATCTCTTTTGAGATATAAAAGAGAGAAGTGAGCAGAGACAGGGCGACCTTATACCACCAAGAAAGCAGCCCTGGGAGTAGAGCGTGTCCTTTGGACCCGGGGTTCCTGCATGAAGAAACTCCTAGTCCAGGGGAAGATTGATGACTAGGGCCTTACCCCAGAGCGAACAAAGAAAGACTTCCCCTGGAGCTGATGCCCTGAATTTGAACTCCTAGCCTACTAGACTGTGAGAGAATAAACTTCTGTTTGTAAAAGCCATCCACTTGTGGTATTTCTGTTACAGCAGCACTAGATGACTAAGACACACATATATAGAAAACTCCACCCAATAGCAGCAAAATACACATTCTGTTCCAACCACATGGAATGTTCTCCAGAATAGACCACATCTTAGGCCACAAAGCAACCTTCAACAAAATCCAAAACACTGAGATAATACAAAGCATCTTCTCTGATCACGACACCATAAAAGTAGACATTAATAACAAGAATAGCAAGGAAAAAATCAAATACATGGAAACGGAATAACATCTTGCATAAAAACCATTACTAATAGAAGAAATCAAAGATGGAATAAAAAAATTCTTGGAATCAAACAAAAATGATAAATACATCATACCAAAACACCTGGGCCACAGCAAAGGCAGTGCTCAGAGGTCAATTTATAGCAATAGATGCACACATCAAAAAAGAAGAAAGGGACAAAATCAAAATATTAGCTGCACAACTTGAACAAATAGAAAGAGAATAGCAAAAGAAGCCTACAACCACCAGATGACAGGAAATAATAAAGATCAGAGCAGAAATAAATGAAATAAAGAATAGTAAAACAACAGAATCAACAAAACCAAAAGTTCGTTCTTTGAAAGGATCAACAAAATCCACAAACCTTTGGCCAAATTGACAAAGA
>NW_004444157.1:3376349-3377357 GCF_000243295.1 Trichechus manatus latirostris
CAGAAAAGACATTCAATAAAGTCCAACAACCATTCTTAATAAAAACTCTCAATAAAATAGGTATAGAAGAGAAATTTTTCAATATAATAAAGGGCATCTATATAAAACCAATAAACGACATCATTCTTAAAGGAGAGAGGCTGAAAACATTCCTCCTGACAACAGGAAAAAGAAAAGGATGCCCTGTATCACCACTCCTATTTAACATTGTGCTGGAAGTCCTAGCTAGAGCAGTAAGGCAAGAAAAAGAAATAAACGGCATCCAAATTGGTAAGGACGAAGCAAAACTATCCCTATTTGTGGATGATATGATACTATACATAGAGAACCCAAAGGTCTCCACAAGAAAACTACTAGAACAAATAGATTCAGCAGAGTAGCAAGATATAAGATAAACATATAAAAATCAGTTGGATTCCTCTACACCAATAAAGAGAACGATGAAAAGGAAATCAGGAAAGCAATACTATTTATAATAGCCCCTAAAAAAATAAAATACTTAGGAACAAACCTAACCAGGGACGTAAAAGACCTATACAAAGCAGTCTACAAAGCACTACCGCAAGAAACCCAAAGAGATCTACATAAATGGAAAAACATACCATGTTCATGGATAGGTAGACTCAACACCTGGCTCCCTCTGCCATCTTTGCTTCTACTTGAAAGGGTGTGAAGCACCACTCACCAGGGAAACTGCTTTCCCAATCTGCGCCGCCATGCTGGTGGGATCCCAGGGGACTTTTTTTGTTTGTTTTGTTTTGTTTGTTTGTTTTCTTTTTTTTTCATGGTTTGGGAGCCCCTTCTAGCCAGACTGTACTGCAAGGTTTGGGAGTCACTTCCCTAGTCTGCACAGCCGTGTTGGTGGGATACCTGGGGACATTTCCTTTTTTTCTCTCTCTGTTTTTTCCTTTTTGTCTTTCTTCATTTCTCAGTTTCTCATCTCTCTATACTTACCTTCTTTTCCTGTCTCCTGATTACCTGGTGCTGTGTGACATCTCTTTCCCTTCT
>NW_004444157.1:3407364-3422961 GCF_000243295.1 Trichechus manatus latirostris
GAATGTGCCCTCCTCCTGTTACTGTTCCTTTCAGTGCTACCTCAATAAGGGCCCTTCACACAACCAGGGCCATTTCACTTCAGTAGGGACTTGCTGTCCATGGTATAGTTTTCCTCCAAGCTCCAAGGACCCTCTTTATCAGGTCCCCTCAGAAGGACCAACACCAAGAGAGTGATGAATTCTTTCTCTCTCTCCTCAGAGCTCTGGGTCTCAACTTTGAGGGTGGCCTCCTCTGAGATCCTGATGGTCCTATGTGAGGTGATATCAGCTCACCATCGTCATAGATCGTTGTCTGAGGTTTGGGAGATCTCTGCTCTGACCATCTTAGAAACCACTCTAGTTGAGGAGCCCCCTTTCTTTAGAAGTCTGTGTCTCAGCTCTGAAGGTTCCCTCCTCCAAGTTTATTGGTTCACAGAATCACCATATCTTTCGTTGTTTTTTTTGTTTTGTTTTGTTTTGTTTTTCTGGACCTAGGAGTGCTAATTCCTTCCTACCATTGCTATCTCTTTGTTACCTCCTTCTTCCCTTTTTGTTTTTGTCAGTGTCTTTGGGTGGGTTCTCTAGAGAAGCAAAACCAGTGAAGTGTATAAATATATATATAGAGAGAGAGAGGGAGAGAGAGAGAGAGATTTATATCAAGGAAATGGCTCATGCACTGTAGAGGCTGGAACGTCCCAAGTCCATAGATCAGGACAGAGGCTTCTCTCGATTCACATAACTGAAGAGGCTGGCGAACCCAAGATCGGCATGCCAGAGATCAAGGCTCTTGCTCACAGGCTGTGAAGATCGATGAATCCCAAGATTGGCAGGCAAGATCGCAAGGCTTCTCCTGATTCACGTAGCTGCAGGGGCTGATGAACCCAAGATCAGCAGGTCGGAAAGCAGGGCTCCTGCTCACAGGCCGTGAAGATCAAGGAATCCCGAGATCGGCAGATAAACTGATAGCTCAAGTCCCAAGAGCTGGAAGTCAGACGAACAGGAGGCAGCCAAGGATCCAGAGAGAGCAAAAAAGCCAGAACATCTGCTTATATTTGGATGCAGGCCACATCCCCGAGGAAACTCCCTTTCAACTGATTGGCTACTCACACAGCAGATTCCATCATGGGAATGATCACATATACACACTGAGAATCATGGCCCAGCCAAGTTGACATACAATCTTAACCATCACAGTCAGCTTCCAGATAATTCAGTCAAGTTCTCTCTGATTAAAAAATGAGAGGGCCTTGCCTGTCAATCGTTTTTCTCTCTTTTTCTTTTAAAGTTTTCCCTTTGACTCTGGTTTCTAAGAGTTTTATCATGAGCCTAGGTGTGTGTGTATGTGTGTGAATGCATTATGCTTGGGTTATTTTTTAGTACATCTTAAATAAGCCACATGATATTTTTCACATTTTGGAAATTTCTCAGTTATTGTTCCTTCAAATACTCTAATTTCCAAAGCTCTCTCCTTACACTCCAGTTGCATATCTCTTACATGGTTAGATATATACATTTTAGTAATGAATATTTCCTTTGATCAATATAAAATATCCCCCTAAGAACTTTTAAACAATATTCTCCGTACATTCTGTCTTGTATAATACCATTTTGCTACACTTGCTTTGTTTTTGTTTGCTTATGTCTAATATTTTATTTCCTATTCTATAAATAAATATTTTAGTGCATGTTTTGTTGTTAGGTGTCGTATGTCTCTTCCATGTAATATTTTACAATATGATGGAAAAGATTAAATTATCATTTCTAGAGTTGGGTGTGGGGAAAATTATGACTCAATTCCCATTTAATTGATGTGACTTCCAATCTGAATTTGGATTTTCTAGATTGACATTTGAGCTGTATAGGACCCGGGTATCTACATTTGATTCCATTTTAGCCTTGGCAGAGCAGTACACTTCAGAAGCACAAAGCAGGGTAAAGGATCTGCTGGATGAGCATTCAGAGTACGAATGAGGAGATCTGGGTCACAGAACCAGACCTACCAGGATCCATGTGCTATTTGATAAGACTGTTTCCATTTTACTAAAAATTTAGTTTGCAATCATTTTATGTTGAGATTTTGTGGTATGATTTATTTTCTCCTTGCTCTACACTGACTTCTCCTTGTAATAAGAATGGTGTTGGGAAACAAGAAAAAGCTTTAAGCCACAATAGAAAAAAGAAGATTTGTAGGTCCCAGCCAATGGCATGTACCTCAAGTAATCTTTATTAACCACGAAATACAGTAAATCACTGTAATAATCTTGAACCTCCAAATTCTTAGCTCACGCTGAACAGGATATTATGCTGATACCCAGTTATCTGCATAAAAGAGATCGCCTCTGCCTTTTTTAAGTGAACAGCGCAGCACTAGTAGCCTAGAAAAGGAAAAATGAAGCATTCCTACAGGTTGAGACCCAAGGAGCCTGCCATAACCAAATTACCACAAGTTGGTGGCTTTCAAGAACAAAAAATTATTTTCTCATAATTTTGGAGGCTAGAGGTAAAAATTCAGGCTATCGGCAGGGCTATGCTCTATCTGTGTTGGCTCTACGGGGAAGGTCTTAATCTTATCTCATTCAGCTCTTTCTTCTTCATTCAACTTCTTCAGCCTCTGACATTTCTTGGCATTTCTTGGCCTGTAGACAGACCCTCACATGTATGAGAAACTCTCTGTGTCTGTACTGCCCTTTATGACACTATTCAGAAAGGATTAAGTTTAGGACCCAGCCTACTCCTAAGAGCTTCATTAACACAACAAAATAAAAACCCTATTTCCAAACAGGGTCACATTTACAGGTACAGGGGTTAGCACTTCAACATATCATTTTGGGGGATATAATTCAATCACAAACAATCCCAAAAGGCACAGAACATCCAGTAACAGAAATGGGGTCCCTGACATGCCACCCTACCACAAATACACAGGTACTCTTGAATATCTAACACTACAAATAGTAGTAGTAATAATAAGTAGATGATGATGAAAGAGAAGAGACCATGATGAATACGAAGAAGAGGAGGTGGAGGGGGAGAAGGAAGAGAAGAAATTGATTTTGGGGTGTTATGCAGCTCCTATGGTATTTCTCGACTTTTTTTTTTTTTTTTTTTACAAATACCTGACAATAATCTGCTCCTTTGTCTAATATCCATGCTTTACTTTTCTTTGTTGTATTTCTTAGCATGCATTAAAACATCCCTGGGAGACTCAAGTAGAGGCGGACAGGTCATACAGACTCCAAACAGTTTGTTGTCCAGGGAAAACAGGCTTCATTAAGAATATTATTTTTGGTAGGACCTGTCTTATTAGTGGCGATGACAGATAACTCAGCCTCTGATAATTGCCTATTGGCACTCAAATCTAAATCATAATGAATGCCAAGTGTGCCCTATGAAATTGGCAAGATCACTTAATGGCCAGGAAAGGTTCTGTTCAAATTTGAGACTTGATCAAAAAATAAGAGAAACTAGGCATTTTCCCCAGAAGTTCAAATACTCTCATTAGAAGAAAAATTAAAGTGGAAAGCACAGAAATAAAGATCCTAATTAGATCTCAAATTAAAGGCATTGCCTCTTCCCTGGTGGCATAATCAGAGGCCAGTGCTCCACATAGAGAAGATATGCCCTACAGATGATCACTTAAAGTGGCACTACACCTTCCAAAGGAGAGAGAAATTTGAGTCAAGCAAGCACTTCAGATGAAAAGAGAGAGATTGCTATGCTGTCTCAAAGTGTACCACAAAGTGTACTTCTCACCCCCTTGTAAGAAGCATCAGAAGCACTAAGAAAAGTTACAGAGAATCGTGGGAAAAGTGAAGACCCAACAGCCCTGTTGGTATCTTTAGAGAGTAATGATTCCCTGTGTGGAGATAAATTACAGGTGCATACAATCATTGCCACTATTCCAAGTGAAGGGAAACAGTATCATCACACAACTCCAGCTTTTGTCAAAATTTCCCTTCACTTTCAGAAGATGAGAAAGAGGGCACGTCATGGAGGAGGGTGCCCATGCTAAAGTGAACAGTGTCCTTCCAATTTTGCCATCAGGCATCCTCACTGTGCCCAAGACCCTGGCAACTTCCTCTGAATGCTCCACCCTCTCAGAGAATATTGGGGATCTTGGAAAGGGTCCCTTGGAGCCAGGCATGGAAGATGCAACAACATCCTCCAGTGTCTATAACCTTAGTCTGTGTTATTTGCTCCATCTTGCAAATAAAAAAAAATTCAAATGCCAGATTTTGATAATCTACTGAAGAACTTCCATCTTTTGTTGACTCAGAGGCTATTAATCTTATAGAATTATTAAAATGGATGACAGTAAAGAAGAGGGGCAACCTACACACATTGCTTTTCCACAGGAGCCATTAAAGAAGAGGGGCAACCTACACACATTGCTTTTCCACAGGAGCCATGTTCATTTGAAAGAAGAATGATAGTCTGCTTTAAATTTCAAAATTATCCATTCTGGCCATCAGTGGTAAAGAGTGTCAGTAAAACAGAGAAGACTGTAAGGGTGCTTTAAAAAAAATTATTTATTTTGGTGAGAATATACCTGGCAAAACATACACCAATTCAACCTTTTCTACATGTACAATTCAGTGACACTGATTACATTCTTTGAGTTGTGCAACCATTCTCACCCTCTTTTTCTGAGTTGTTCTTCCCTCATTAACATAAACTCACTGCCCCCTAAGGTTCCTATCCAATCTTTCGAGTTGCTGTTGTCAGTTTGATTCCATATAGATAGATCTTGAAAGAGCATGATGCTCAAGGCAGACTTTCTTTACTAGTTCAGCCAAACTACTGTTTGGTTTTAAGAAGACTTCAGGGGATATTTTTGGTTTAAGGTTTAAAAATTATCTCAGGGCAATAATTTCAGGGGTTCATCCAGCCTCCATGGCTACAGGAAGTATAATTGTTGCTGTTGTTGTTAGGTGCCATTGAGTCAGTTCCGACTCGTAGCGACCCTATGTACAACAGAACAGAACACTGCCTGGTCCCACAGAAAGTCTAGAGTCCATGAGAATTTGAGATTCTCTTCTGCATTTCCCCCCATTTGTCTGGATTCTTCTATAGAATATTTCATCAAAATGTTCAGTAACAGTAGCTGGGCACCATCCAGTTCGTTTGGCCTCATGGCAAAGGGGGTAGTTGTTCATGGAGGCAGTTAGCCACACATTCCATATCTTCCTCTTATTCCTGAATCTCCTTCTTCCACTGCTCCAGGTGAATAGAGACCAGTTGTACCTTGGATGGCCTCTTGTAAGCTTTTAAGACCCCAGGCACTACGCAACAAACTGGGAGGTAGAACAGAAGCTCTAAATGCAGTTATTAGGCCAATTAACAGGGATGACCCATGAAACCATGACTCTAAACTTCCAAACCAAGGAACCAATTTCCATGAGGTTTTTGGTTGTTCCTAAGGAGCCTCAGCAGCTACTTTTTTTTTTTTACTTTTTTTGTCATTGTTGTAAGTATATCTAACACACAACTTTCGCCAATTCAACTTTTTACAGATGTACAACTTATTGACAGCAATTACAATAATTGGCTATGCAACTCTACCCTTAATGTGATTTTTACATTACCATTAATCCCTCCTTTCCACTTCCCTCCTGCCCCTGGTAACCACTAATAAACTTTGGTCCATACATTTGCCTGTTCTGGTCTTTTTGTGCTTTTGTTATTATATTAGATAATCCAGTGTTAAATGTTAGACCCGACGGCATTGCCCCTGCATTTTCTTCTAAGAATTCTATGGTTTTAGTTTTCACATTTAGGTCCTTGATTCATTTTTGTTTTTCTGTATGGTGTGAAGCATGGATCGTATTTCATTTTTGTGCATGTGGAAATCCAGTTTTCCTAACACCATTTCTGGAAGAGATTCTTCTTTCTCCATCAAATGGACTTAGCGCTCTTGTCAAAAATCAGCTGATCATAGATATGTGGTATATTTCTGGACTTAAAATTTTATTCCATTGGTCTATGTGTCTATTGTTATATCAGTACCAGGCTGTTTTGATTACTGTAGCTGTATAGTATGCTTTAAAATCAGGAAGTGTGAGTCCTCCTACTTTGTTCTTTCAACATTGCATCAGCTATTTGGGGCCTCTTGCCATGCCATATAAAGTTGAGGATTGGTTTTCCATTTCTGTAAAGAAGGCTGTTGGAATTCTGATCGGTATTGTGTTGAATCTATAGATTGCTTTGGGTAGTATTGACATCTTAACAATATTAATCTTCCAATCCATGAACATGGAACATCTTTCCATTTCTTTAAGTCTTCTTTAATCTCTTTCAGTAGTGTTTCATCATTTTCATTGTATAAGTTCTTCACGTCCCTGGTTAAATTTATTCCTAGGTATTTTATTCTCTTAGATGCTATTGCAAATGAAATTGTTTCCCTAATTTCCCCTTCGTATCTTGCATTGCTGGTGTATAGAAACGCAATTGATTTTTGTTGACCTTGTACCCTACAACTTTGTTAAATTCCTCTAACAAGGGTACTTTTGATAGAAGTAAACATGAAATGTGAAAAGAGAGGCAGTGGAATTCCTCTATGAAGATGAAAGAGCCCTGGTGGCTCAGTGGTTAAGAGCTCAGCTACTAACCAAAAGGTCAGCAGTTTGAATCCACCAGCCACTCCTTGGAAACCCTTGGGGCAGTTCTACTCTGTCCTATAGGGTCCCTATGAGTTGGAATCGGGTTTTGTTTTGTTATTGGTTAGGAATATTAAAGGATTCTTATTGTAAATAGAAACAAAAACTAATGTAGAGAGCCAGCAAAGTATACAGCCAAAGTCTTAACTGCTGCTTCTCACTCATTTTCTATTACACAGACAGAATAGGTAGGTGGTTCTTTTGTGGGTTTTTTTCCTTGAGTATTGTGCTGCTGAGATCTGTTATCCAGCTAAGAAAGCCATCCAAGAGGGTGACCTGAAGAATAATTTTCCAAAATTGAAATATGATGATGTGGAAGAGCTTGAGGAGGACACATCTCAGGGAAGGATGGGGCCCTGCAAGAAAACTCTCCCTGATGAGGGCCATTCCGGACTGAGCCAACCAGGAGCTAGTGGATTCGTTGTGAAAAGAAAGGGGCTAAAAACCATCTTCTGGCCATTTTCAAAGGCAGGAAACAGTCCAGGTGGCTGAAATCATTTTTTAATTAAAAAAAGTACTGTATTGAAACATACCTTGAGGATAAAAATCAGCTGGATGCTTTAGTAAAATATTTACAAAACTCTACAAACAAATATATGAGAGAATGCAGACTCTGATAAGAGTTCATGATGTACATTTTGTTCAGGAAGTTCTTCTGCCAGAAGTAATCATTTGTTCAATTTCTGCAGTTAATGGATTATATTACAAGGTAGTGGAAGCAAAGTAACTGAAAGAGCCACCTATAAATTAATGGGAAGAACTATTTGATTTAAAAAAATCTTAGAAAAAAAGAAGACAGAGATTAGCAATGATTAAAGCTAAATCTTCTCCTGTGCCTATACCTCAGCAGGGAGCCTTCACATTTGTATAATTAATAAGAAAACCTGTTTGTGTGAAATGTGTGGTCAGTTCTCTCTGGCATCATAATAGTTTTTGGAAGTGTGAGACACTGGAAAACATGCTTAATTTGTGGATATATCGCTAGCATTTGTGGTTTTCACATTCATCATCTTTTCTCCCAAGAAATAATCACAACCAATTTTGTTCAAATATTGCAAACAAGTCTACTTCCATCTACTTTTTTGGAATGTGTAATTCTTGAAACATTTCAAAGGAAAACATATTATTTTAGAACACTTCTTTTTACTATACTTGATATTTTAATACAGGACACTGTCTTAGTTATGTAGTGCTGCTATAACAGAAATAACCACAAGTGGATGGCTTTAACAAACACAATTTTATGCTCTCACAGTCTAGGAGGCTCGAAGTCTGAAATCAGGGTGCCAGCTCCAGGGGAAGGCCTTCTCTCTTTGTTGGCTCTGGGGGAAGGTCCTTGTCATCAATTTCCCCTGGTCGAGGAGATTCTCAGCACAGAGACCCCAGGTCCAAAGGATGTGCTATTCTCCTAGCTCTTGTTTTGGAGTGGTATGAGGGCCCCCTATCTCTCTACTCACTTCTCTCTTTTATATGTCAAAAGAGATTGACTCAAAACACAACCTTATCTAGTAGATTGAATCCTACCACATTAACATAACTGCCTCTAATCCTGCCTCCTTAACATCATCGAGGTAGGATTTACAACACATAGGAAAATCACATCAGATCACAAAATGGTGGACAACCACACAATACCAGGAATCATGGCCTAGCCTAGTTGATACACATTTTGGGGGAACACAATTCAATCCATGAGAGATACACATTATTTTTTTTCTTTTTGTAAAAATATAGGTAACACAACATTTGACAATTCAATGCTTTTCACTTGTACAATTCAATGAAACCAATTACATTAATCCTGTTGTGCAATCATCACCAACATCTGTTGCCATATTTTCCATCCCCATAAACAGGAACTCATTGCTAGGTAAACAAATATTCCCCTCTTTCCCCTTCCCTCTTGCACCTGGTAACCACTGTTAAACTCATTTCTATACATTTTGCCTATTCTAAGAGGACACACATTATTTTTTACATTAAAAGGCACTGATATCAGATACAAAGCAACAATAATTTTTACATTTTAATATATATGTATTTTCCAGAAGTATCAATTGAATTTTTCATTTTTTTAAATTAATTGATATGTTGTTGTTGTTAAGCACCATGGAGTTGGTTCTGACTCATAGCGACCCTACGTACAACAGAACAAAACACTGCCCAGTCCTGCATCATCCTCACAATCATTGCTGGGCTTGAGCTCATCTTTGCAGACACTGTGTCAATCCGTCTTATTGAGGGTCTTCCTCTCTTTTGCTGACCTTCTACTTTACCAAGCATGATGTCCTTCTCCAGGGACCAGTCCCTCCTTATAAAATGTCCAAAGTACCTGAGATGAAGTCTTGCTATCATCACTTCAAAGGAGCAATCTGGCTATACTTCTTCCAAGACAGATGTTTTTGCTGTTCTGGCAGTCCATGGTATATTTGGTATTCTTTGCCAACACCATAATTCAAAGGCATCAATTCTTCTTCAGTCTTCCTTATTCACCATTCAGCTTTTGCATGCCTATGAGGCGATTGAAAATATCATAGCTTGGGTCAGGTGCACCTTAGTCCTCAAAGTGATATCTTTCCTTTTCAACACTTTAAAGAGATCTTTTGCAGCAAATTTGACCAATACAATATGCTGTGTGATTTCTTGACTGCTGTTTCTACGGGCGTTGATTTTGGATCCAACTAAAATTAAATCCTTGACAACTTCAATATTTGCTCCATTTATCATAATGTTGCTTTTGGTCCAGTTGTGAAGATTTTTGCTTTATGTTGAGATGTAATCCATACTGAAGGCTGTAGTCTTGGATCTTCATCAGTAAGTGCTTCAAGTCCATTTCACTTTCAGCAAGCAAGGTTGTATCATCTGCATATCGCAGATTTTTAATGAGTCTTCCTCCAATTCTGACGCCTCATTCTTCTTCATATAGTCCAGCTTCTTGGATTATTTGCTCAGCATACAGATTGAATATGTATGGTGAAAGGATACAGCCCTGACACACACCTTTCCTGACTTTAAACCACTAAGTATTCCCTTGCTCTGTTCGAACAACTATCTCTTGTCATGAGCACAATTAAGTGTTCTGGAATTCTTATTCTTCACAATGTTATCCATAATTTGTTATGATCCACACAGTCAAATGCCTTTACATAGTCAGTAAAACACAGGTAAACATCTTTCTGGTATTCTCTGCTTTTGGCCAACATCCATCTGACATCAGCAATGATATCCCTCCTTCCATGTCCTCTTCTAAATCCAGCTTGAATTTCTGGCTGTTCCCTATCAATGTACTGCTGCAACCATTTTTGAATTTTCTTCAGCAAAATTTTACTTGCATGTGATATTAATGATACTGTTGGATAATTTGTGCAGTCTGTTGGATCACCTTTTTTGGAACAGGCACAAATGTGGATCTTTTTCAGTTGGTTGGTCAGGTTGACTGTCTTCCAAATTTCTTGGCATAGACGAGTGAGCACTTCCAGAGTTGCATCTGTTTGTTGAAACATCTCAATTGGTATTCCGTCAATTCCTGGAGCCTTGTTTTTCACCAATGCCTTCATTGCAGCTTAGTCTTCTTTCTTCGGTACCACTGGTTCTTGATAATATGCTATCTCCTGAAATGGTTGAAGGTTGAACAATTCTTTTTAGTACAGTGACTCTGTGTATTCCTTCCATCTTCTTGTGATGCTTCTTGTATCATTCAATTTTTTCCCATAGAATCCTTCAGTATTGCAATTCGAGGCTTCAATTTTTTCTTCAGTTCTTTCAGTTTGAGAAATGCCAAGTGCACTCTTCCCTTTTGGTTTTCTAACTCCAAGTCTTTGCACATTTCATTATAATACTTTACTTTGTTTCTTGAGCCGCCCTTTGAAATCTTCTGTTCAGCTCTTTTACTTCATCATTTCTTCCATTCGATTTAGCTGCTCTAAGTTCAAAAGCAAGTTTCAGAGTCTCTTCCAAAATCCATTTTGATCTTTTTTTCTTTCCTGTCTTTTTAATGATTTTTTGTTTTATGTATTATGTCCTTCATGTCATCCCACAACTCATCTGGTCTTCCGTCATTAGTGTTCAATGCATCAAATCTATTCTTGAAATGGTCTCCAAATTCAGGTGGGATATACTCAAAGTCGTATTTTGGTTCTCATGGACTTGTTTTAATTTTCTTCAGCTTCAAATTGAATTTGCATATGAGCAATTGATGGTGAGTTCTGCAGTCAGCCCCTGGCCTTGTTTTGACTGATGATGTCCAACTTTTCCATTGTCTCTTTCCACAGATGTAGTCGATTTGCTTCCTGTGTTTCCATCCGGTGAGGTCCACATGTATAGTCACCATTTATGTTGTTGAATAAAGGTATTTTCAATGAATAAGACATTGGCCTTGCAAAATTCTTTTTTTTATTGTACTTTAGATGAAGGTTTACAGAACAAATAATTTCTCATTAAACAGTACACATATTGTTTTATGACAATGGTGAACAACCCCATGACATGTCAACACTGTCCCTTTTCAACCTTGGGTTCCCTATTACCAGCTTTCCTGTCCTCTCCTGCCTTCTAGTCTTTGTCCCTGGACTGTTGAGCCCCAATAGTCTCGTTTTGTTTTATGGGGCTGTCTAATCTTTGGCTGAATGGTGAACCTCAGGAGTGACTTCATTACTGAGCTAAAAGGGTGTCTGGGGGCCATACTCTTGGGTTTCTCCAGTCTCTATCAGGCCAGTAAGTCTGGTCTTTTATTGTGAGTTAGAATTTTGTTCTACATTTTTCTCCAGCTCTGTCTGGGACCCTCTGTTGTGATCCCAGTCAGAGCAGTCAGTGGTGGTAGCCGGGCACCATCTAGTTGTACTGGATTCAGTCTGGTGGAGGCCATTGTGGTTGTAGTCCGTTAGTCCTTTGGACTAATCTTTTCCTTGTATCTTGTTTTCTTCATTCTCCCTTACTGCCGAAGGGGTGAGACTATTGGAGTATCTTATATGGCTGCTCACAGCCTTTTAAGACCCCATGGTCTTGCAAAATTCTGTCATTCGATTCTGGCCTCATTTCTATCACCAAGGCAATATTTTCCAACTACAAGTCCTTCTTTATTTCAAACTTTCACATTCCAATCACCAGTAATTATCAATGCATCTTGACTGCATATTTGATCAATTTCAGACTGGGACTGCAGAAGTTGGTAAAAATCTTCAATGTCCTTATCTTTGGCATTAGCGGTTGGTGTGTAAATTTCTATAATATTTGTATTCACTAGTCTTCCTTATAGGTGTATGGTTATTATTCTATCACTGACAGCGTTGTACTTCAGGGTAGATCTTGAGATAATCTATTTCAGCTCACTAATGCCTAGGATATCGATGTTTATGCATTCCATTTCATTTTTGATGACTTCCAATTTTCCTAGATTAACACTTAATACATTCCATGTTCCGATTATTAATGGATGTTTGCAGCTGTTTCTTCTCATTTTGAGTCCTGCTACATGAGCAAATGAAGGTCCTGAAAGCTTGACTCCATTCATGTCTTTAAGGTCGACTCTACTTTGAGGCGGCAGCTCTTCCCAGTCATATTTTGAGTGCCGCCCAACCTGAGGGGCTCATCTTTTGGTACTGTATCAGACAATGTTCTGCTGCTATTCATAAGGTTTTCATTGGCCAGTTTTTTTCAGAAGTAGACCGCCAGATCCTTCTTCCAAGTATGTCTTAGTCTGGAAGCTCTGCTGAAACATGTCCACCATGGGTGACCCTGCTGGTATTTGAAATACCGGTATCATAACTTCCTGCATCACAGCAACACGCAAGCCACCACAGTATGGCAAACTGACAGACAGGTGGTGGATTCACTGATATAAACTATTGGATTTCTTCTTAAGATAATTTCTGAATTTTGTCTGCTTTATTTATTTTTGGAATAACTCTGAGATGTCAAACCAATGGCAGAGATGATTTTGCATATGTTATCACTAACTTCAAATGCTTTTGCAAGAAAACAATCTTAACTTCAAATATAAAATTGATGGATTATCTTGCATGCAGTCCATATGTGGGTGAATGAAATATCAGTGTGCAGAAAAATGTTTTGGTGGTCTTAAGCAAAACAGTCCACTCTATGATTCCCTGAAACTGCCTTTATGAGAGTATCTAATCTTCAATGCTTGAATGATTTCTATAAACACAGGTTCTGGGTGTCTTCATAAATGACGATGAATGGATAATCTTAATATGGCATGCTATCCCCACGTGATAGGCTTTTACTGTCATTGTATTCAAGGCCTTGCTACTCTAGACCTGAGTCCAGGCTGACTGCTTTAGGAGCTCATCTAGTTTTGCATGTTGTTATTGCTGTTAGTTGCCATCAAGTCGATCCCGAATCATAAACTGCAGGAAAATCAATCACTTTGTTCTGAGTCTTGTATCTCCAAAAATGTAGTCATTTGTCTTGAACCAAGCAAGCTTTATCATCCAGCTCATTCACACGGTAGCTCCAATAGGTTCCAACAGTATAAATGCAGATTGGTAGGTTATTTCAGATTGCTGGAAACAGTTGATGGACCAGGATCTGGGAAGTGGGAAATGGGTTACAGAAAAATCCTGCATTCAGCTAAATATGTATATTATCCAAATATGTTTAAATATGCAAAATTAAAAGTTAAAAGCTGAAACCAATGAATTGCTTATCCTAAGACTTTTTTTAAATAAATGTTATATTCACATCAAATTTTAAAAATAAACACTAAAGACTTAACATAAATCTGACTGCATTTTTCCCTCTTAGAGTGTGTCAACTGTCACTCATGGGTTCTTGTTATGCATTTATATGGAACTCTTCTTGCAAAATTTGCAAAAGTTAGTTGTTTTAATTCACAGTAAAACCATAGTATATTTTACCTAGGAGTCCCTGGTTGGCACAAACAGTTTGGCAGTTCAAATCCACCCAGAGGTAACTCTGAAAAATCACAACAATTGAAAAACCCTACGGAGTGCAGTTCTACTCTGAAACATATGAGGGTTACCATGAATCAGAATTGACTCCACTGCAACTATATTTTTTTTATCTTTCACCTTGGACTTTCACTCCATCATACTTCAAATTGTGCAGCTACATATATGTGGTTGTCTATAAATTTAATATGTGTATATGTGTCTTATGTTTGTTTGGAATTTTTAATGGTTGTGGTTATCATCTTTTTAATGCTGGTTATGAATCTTCTTTTCATTCTAAATAAATATAAGCTTTCATGCATGACTTTGTATGAATTTAGAAGAGGACCTTCCAAGTTGTATGAGCTTTATGAATGACAGAACCTGCTTTGGACTCCTTCTGAAAGAGACCTAGACTCCTTGGGCATACTGCCTTTACAAATCCACAGAGATTCCTCATGGTCCTGAAAAGTATTTGAAAGTAGACCATCTGTACACTCCATATAGTACTTGTACATTGGGAAACCAATTTAATTACTCTGTAACACCAAATACCTCTGATTCCAATATATTACCTAGCTTCGGAGTTTTCATTAGAGTCATCTCCATCTCTTGGTTCTTTCATTTACTACTTCATTCAATCATTCATGCCATTATGAGGCAGACAGCAAGTGAGGTGTGTTTTAAGGCTCTGCTCTGAGGATAAATTTCATATGACAGAAGGAGGAGATGTTAATCCTGGGACCCAGGTGACAACTTAATTTCTGAGATGATGCTGTTGTTCCCAAATAGATTCTGATAATCCCTTTTCCAAGAATTGATTTCAAACATTTATGTAGGAACGGGTGACTCCTAGGTGAGCAATGTGCTTAAAATAATGTTGTATTACTGTCTTAGATATCTAGTGCTGCTATAACAGAAATATCACAAGTGGATGGGTTTAACAAACAAAAATTTATTTTCTCAGTTTAGGAGGCCAGAAATCCAAATTCAAGGTGCTGGCTCTAAGGGAAGATTTCTTTATTAGCTCTGGAAGAAGGTCCTTGTGTCTCTGAGCTTCCGCACCTGGGCAATCTTCATGTGGTGTAGCATCTCTGTTCCCCCATCAAACTTCCTACCTTGCTTGTTTAATTCCTTTATATTTCAAAAGACATGAACTCAAAACACACACTACACTTGTCTTGTATCATTAATATAACAAAGGCAACCCATTGCCAAATGGGATTATAACCACGGGCATAGAGGTTAAGATATATAACACATATTTTTAGGGGACCCGATTCAATCCATAACAGTCACTTAATGTGACCATGCACAGAAAACATGTTAAAGACTTGGAAATGGGCACAAAAGATTACTGGGGGCTCTTTCAGAGGAATCCTGAAAAGAATGGAAGTAAATCCTATGGATGCTGTGCTTTCCTTTTGAAACATAATAAAAGCAAACAACTATAACACCAGCACATCTGCTTTCAAAACAGCAAAAAAAAACAACCAGATCCTTGGTTAAGGAGCTTGTACTTAATGCCTGTGTAAGCCATTTACAGATTTGCATTAATGGTGTGATGACTGGAAATCTGTCCTTTATTAAATATGTCCCTTAATTCATGTGTCAGCTAAAGGTTAAGATTTTATCTTAAGTGCCACCTACTATCCAGAGCTGTGGCTTTGAAAATTTATTCCGGAGGAAAAAAAGAAAACCTTCTAGATGAGAAATTCTCTTAAAATATATGAGCACTTCTCTTAATATGACCATGCCCAGAAAACATGTTAAAGACTTGGAAATGGGCACAAGAGATTACTGGAGGACCTTTGAGAGGAATACCTGGTGTTCGCTAATGGGCCATAAGGAGCTCACCTCATTCTACAGGGTTCTGTCCCTTTCATTGTCTTTGATTGGCTAGGCTACTTCATCACTTTGTGAGGTATAGAAGTTAACATGTAGAAAGTGATAGTAAGGCCACAGTTTTCTGCTCATAGCAGTGTAAATGATTCTTAGCAATGCACATACATTTTGCCCTACAGAAAATAACATCAGTAATTTCAACTGTAATT
>NW_004444157.1:3431928-3439879 GCF_000243295.1 Trichechus manatus latirostris
AGGTCTTTGATCCATTTTGAGTTAGTTTTTGTACATGGTGTGAGGTATTGATCTTGTTTCAGTTTTTTGCAAATGGGTATCCAGTTATGCCAGCACCATTTGTTAAAGAGACTGTCTTTTCCCTAATTAATGGACTTTGGGCCTTTGTCAAATATCAGCTGCTCATAGGTGGATGAAGTTATGTCTGGATTCTCAATTGTGTTCCATTGGTCTATGTAACTATTGTACCAGTACCAGGCTGTTGTGACTACCGTGGTGGTATAATAGGTTCTAAAATCAGGTAGTGTGAGGCCTCCCACTTTGATCTTCTTCTTGAGTAATGATTTACTTATCTGGGGCCTCTTTCCTTTCCATATGAAGTTCGTGATTTGTTTCTCCATTTCATTAAAAAATGTCGGTGGAATTTGGATCGGGATTGCATTGTATTTGTAGATCGTTTTGGGTAGAATTGACATTTTCACAATGTTGAGTCTTCCTATCCATGAGCAAGTTTCTTTTTCCACTTATGCAAGTCTCTTTTGCTTTCTTGCAGTAGTGCCTTGTAGTTTTCATTGTATAGGTCTTTTACGTCTCTGGTTAGATTCTCTTCTTGGGGGCTATTGTAAACTGTTCTTGACTATAATCTTTATGGAAGCAGACTGCCAGGTCTTTCACCCGTGGATCTGCTGGGTGGGTTAAACTCCCAGTCTTTCAGTTAGCAGTCGAATGCTTAACTGTTGTGCCACCAGAGCGCCAAAGAAATAACAGTTGTAGTTTTCAGCCATTCAACCAACAGGTAAACTTTAGGGTAGTATAAATTTGGAAGCTAACTTCTGATAACCCCCTTTACAAGTTTCATCTTTAAATATGTTTTTGCTGTTGGGTGTCATTGATTCAATTTCAGTTCACAGCAACCCCATGTGACAAAGTAGAACTCCCTCATACAATTTTCTTGACTGTAGTCTTTATGGAACTAGATCCTCAGGTCTTTGCCCCTTGGCTTCCGTGTGGGTCTGAATAGCCCACCTTTTGGTTAGCACTCAACTGTTTCACCACCACGAGTTCTCTCAAAACTGAGCACATTTCTGAAGATGACGCCCAACAGCACCAGGATCCAGAAGCAGAAAGTCTTTTTTTTTTTCTGCTACATGTACCTCAATCCTTTGTATTCCAACCTATTATGGTGGAGTTTCTGCAGGACATAACCACTGGAAATTCATACATACTCCATTTAAGGCATTTCCTAAAAATGAAGAGTTAAAAAATTATTTAAATAAAGACACAGTACTGTTCTTTTGTAAAAAAAAAAATATGTTTGGATATTCTGGCACCTTTCCTTCTCCAGATTAATTTTAGAAAAAGGTTTTCAAATATTTAAAGAATATTTTGAGATTTGATTGGGTTGATATTGCATTTTAGAAAAATTTAACATTTATATCTCTTCATTTTTTCTCTTTTATCATCCACCAATGTTTTGAATATTTCCTCAGAGAAATACCTATTTCCCACTTTGGGAATAACTGTTAAAATAAAAAATTTAATGAAAATTTTATTAGTAATGATGAAATTTGCCTCAGATTTCTGAAGGAAAATGAAAAATTTAGATTTGGTTTTGATTTTTGATGATTTATTCTATGCCCACAAATATGGATCCCATCAAATTAGCACCTTTATTCTATTTTATTTCTTTTGCAGTTGAAGCTCCTTTTCTTTAAACAAAACAAAACAAAATTTTGCAAATAGATTTGCAAAACCTATTCCTCTGGAAAAAACCTTGAAGTTTTCTGAATGGCATTAAAAAAATATGGCACACATTTATTCTTGAGAAAACGTTTCCCAAGACTCAGTTATTGGTTTTATTTATAGGGGGCAATTTTTTTTTAACTCTACAAAGAATCTGCTCAATTTAGTAGACCCTTTAACAGTCTCTAACAGTTCTCTATAAAACTCACTATTCCCTGGTTCAACAAGCCAACTTCTTTTAATTATCCTCTTTTGCCCCCTACTTCCCCTATAACATGAAAGGGTAAAGTTGTCCTAAAAGCCCTGTAATTGTAAATGACTCAGGTACGAAGTTTGGGGTTTAGAAGTCAATGGCACTTCCTCTCTGAAAGTGAGTCCTATGTAGTGAGTAACATCCAGGTATGTGAACCGGGTGTGTGATTCTTTTAGCATTGATATCTTTCTGTTGTACTCAAGGACAGTGTTGGCCATTGTCACAAGAGTATTCATTTCATTGACAAAATAAAATAAAACAAATACTCTGGAAATAAAGTACCATTAGAGGGGACAGAATAAGTAATCTAAGGTGTAGGCCAAAGTGCAATATTATGCATCCAACGAAAGAATGAGATGGATCAAAATATATTAACAGAGAAGAAAAAAAATCAGATTGTACACCAATGAGGCAAAATAATATTAGTATAAAACCTCCCATTCTGGTGTGCTCAAGGACAGTGTTGGCCACAGCCACAGGATTCATTGCATTGTTTTTCATAACAAAGCAAAAACAACTGGAAACAACTTGCCATGAGAGGGAATAGAATAAGAAATCTAAGGTCTGAGCCAAAATGGAATATTATGCATCCAATGAAAGATTAATACAGAACTAAATATATTAACAGGAGCCCTGGTGGTGCAGTAGTTAAGTGCTCAGCTGCTAACTGAAAAGTTGGCGGTTCAAACCCAACAGCTGCTCCTCAGGAGAAAGATTATACAGTCTGCTTCCATAAAGATTTACAACCTTGGAAAGCCTATGGGGCAGTTGTACTCTGTCCTACAGTGTCATTGTGAGTCGGAATTCTACTCGACGGCAATGGATTTGGGTTTTTTGTTAAGTGTATTAACAGCCTGCTTCAGCTGCTGAATTTTCTGAGTGGGATGATTACAAGGGCTTTAGGGTTTGGAGATAATTTGAAAAATGGGCACTCCTGAGGGTCCTTTGGTGGGGTGATACTATTCGAACCAGAAGCAGAGAGGGAGGTGCAATCTGCTTTCTGTCTCTTCTGACTTCTTGTCTCATTGTGGTGCTGACTGTAGACATATTTTTTGCAAAACAAAAAGGAAAATAATGGCTAGGTTTCATAGGTGAGCATCATAAATAAAGATCAATATCTGTTTGAGTCTCTGTACTGTGACTTACTAGTGGGGTGAATTTCAGTATGTTATTTAAATTCTTTGTTTTCTAGTTAAGAAAACAAAGTAAAGAAACTTTAACCTCTCTGCCCCCAAAACGTGGATAAAAAGTCACAAAAGAAAAAGAATTTGTCCAGATAAATAAATATATAAGAATAAGTAAAGTGTCAAAGAACTACAGGGCTATCCTGAGGGATCTGGAGGTACACATGGTCCATAAAAATATTAGGGTTTGTAATAAAAATGTTGGCCTGCAACTTTTGATATTCTTTAATATTGATCTAATTCTTTAATATTGATCAAAATTTTCTTATAACTCTCAAGGAGAAGAAAAGCAGCAATTAGTGGTGTATAGTTTACTATGGGTGATGTAACTAATTGCCACAAATGCAGTGGCTTAAAACAACACAAATCTATTATCTTACATTCTGTAGGTCAGAAGTCCAGAACGAGCTAAAATCAAAGTGTCAGGAGGGTTGGGTTCCATTCTGGAGGTTCTAGGGGAGAATCTGTTTCCTTGCCTTTTACAGCTTATAGAGGCCCCCTTCATTATGTGGCTCATGGCCACTTCCTCCATCTTCAAATTCTGCAATGGCATATTGAGCGCTTTTCAAACAGCTTCAAACTGATCCTTTGTTCTGCCTCCATCTTCAACTTTTAAGGACTTGTACGATTGGATTGGACCCATATGAATAATCTCCCCATCTCAATGTCTATACCCATAATCAAATCTGCAAGGTCCCTTTTGCCATGTATGGTAAGATACTCAGATATTCTGGGGACTACGGTATGGACATCTTTGGGTGTCATTATTCTGCCTACCTACCACAATTGGCCAACCTCATATTCATAAAAGGGAAATATAAAAAGAAAAAATGGTCAATGAATATGTAAAAAACAACACGTCTTAAGTAATAACTAAATAAATGCAAGAACAGATGAGATTCCTTATTCTCAATTATTTAAATTAGCAAGCTAGAAACAATAAAATAACACTCCACTGGCAAGTATTTGAAGAAATGAGCACTCTCCAGCATTGACCTATATAAAGCAGCTAGGAAGCTCTATAGCTAAAGTCAGAATATCTAACTCCACAGTAGGTTAGCATGCTCTCTTCACCATTCATTATAACCTCCTGGATTTGGAATCCAATCATTATGGGAGAATCCAGGTAGGTGGCCTGATGGTGCTTTGTACTATCCCATGAGTTACATTTCCAACCAATAATTGTATCTCTCTGCTTACCTAAATTCCTCTCCAAAATGGAGACTATATCGTGTCAAAACCAGAACTGTAGCCTGCATTGCTAGGTAGCAGAAAAGCAGACTATGGATCCTGCCAAATTCAATGGCCATGTCTATATGCAGTCTTGTTGTACGAATAGGAAGATCCACCACTTTTAGGTAAAAACAAGGAAATAACACATTTGATTGTGTTTTCAAAAACATTACCATATATTGGTGATGATTATACAACATGACTGATGCAACTGGTGTCACCGAATTGCATACATGAAAAATGTTGAACTGATAAACATTATGATATCTATATTTTTATAATAAAAAACAGCATCATATATTGCATACCACTGTTGCATTTGATTTTCATATATGACTTGAAATGATTCCCTGATACATCAATAAAGTCAATCTCATTCTTTTTATTAGGCTGAATTAATTATATGTACATAAATGTGTATGTCTGCCTTTATGTAAGCACAAGTCTTCATATTGTAACATAAAAACTTTGTAAAAAATAAGTGTATAGACTTCCAGACAACATGGTGCTATAGACAGAAGCACCACGCCATCCCTCTACAGCAAAGATCTGAAAAACTAAGTCAAACAGAGATACACGTCAATCCTGAAACCCTAAGCATCAAATGAAGAGATAAAGAACTCAGCCAAGCACCGAGTGGAATAAGAAACCGACCAAGAACAGAGAGCGAGGAGAGATACATGAAGAGGTCCCCTATGAGCTACTGCAGCATGGATCCACCATCTTGGACTCCTATCAGAGATCAGGGAACAGGAAGTACGAGAAAGCAGCTTCACAGAATTTCCAGCAGGAAACAGAACAACCAGTAACCAGTGATATATGCTTTCCCACCCCCCACCCTTCTTCACCCCCACTCAGCCTCCTCTGCTTCTTGCGGCCACAGTCTCTTGGCCGGGAAGCACCAGATTCACCCCGGTGTCACCTGGATTCCACCCGCCCAAACTAAGTCCCATTTGTTGGCTGCTGGTTTTCCTTTTTTCTGCTTCTTTAGATTTCTTCCTTACCTCTCACCACCTCAGCATCACTTCTCAAATACCTGGCTCCGTGGATCATCTCTACTTTTTGTGGAAAGGCTGAGAAACACTGCTCAACTGTGAAACTGCTTCCCAGCTCATGCCGCCAAGCTGGTGGGACCCCTAGGGCTTTTTCTTGTTTGTTTGTTCTGATTTGTTCTCTTTTGATTTGGTTGGTTGGTTGTTTTAATTTTCCCTTCTAGCTGGGCAGTACTGCGTGGCTTGGGAGCTACTCCCTTACTCTGCACAGATGCACAGTGACATCCCTGGGGGCATTTCTTTTTTCTTGGTTTTGCTTTTTTTATTTTTGTTTCTTTGTTTTGTTTTCTTCTCTCTTTTTCCATTTTTGTCTTTCTTAATTTCCAGTTTCTCATCTCTCTATACTTACCTTCTCTTCCTGTCTCCTGAATGCCTGGCACTGTGTAACACCTCTACCCCTTCTAGCTAGGCTGTGTTTCACTGCCTGAGAGCAACTTGACCAGTCCTCACAGCTGCACCGGTGGATCCCTGGGGGCTTTTCTTTTTTTCCTAACTATTCTTTATTCATTTTCTTCTTATCCCTCCTTTTATTACTTTTTGCTTTTCTCCATTTCTCAGTCTCTCATATCTTCACTCCAACAGCAAGCTCCCTTAGCACTCTTTTTTCTTTGTGTGTATGTTTTTGGCTCCTGTTCCTCTCTCCTTTCTCTCCCTTTTCCCATACTCATTATAGCACCACACATCACAATCTCCTCCCACCTTCCTGGCTACCTGCACCGTGGGCTGAACATCACACCTCCAAGCAACACAGAGACAGCCTACTGGAACCTGCCCTGCACTGATTCCTGGCCCACCCTGTCGGCCCTAGTACATGCAAAAAACAACCCATGCCAGCAACTCCCCTTCAGCTGAACCTGCCCTGCTGTACCATACCTGAGCAACTGACCCCGCCCATTGGAGAAGGAGGTGAAAAGTACTGTGCCTACAGACGAGCAAACAACAAAGAACGCAAAGCCCGCCTGCTCAGACATAACCAAATAAAACAAAAAGCAGGATGAAACAAGTCTACAATCCATAAACAAGGAAAATAACTACTGAATGTCCCGAAGACAGCAGACAATATCAAAACATATACAAAAGATGACAGGATGGTTCCAGTAGGCATCCAAAATAAAATACCAGATGACTTTCCAGTAGAAGAAAAGGCACTAGAAGTACCTGACAGGGAATTCAAACCTCTAATATTCAGAGCTATCCAAGAGTTGAAACAAAAAGCAGACAAAAATGAGCAAAAAATAAACAAATTCATGGGAAAGGCAGATAAATTTATGGAAAATACAGACCAAAAAAATGGAAGAATTCAAGAAAATAACACAGTAACAAAATGCTAAAATAAGTTCACAACTAAACATCATGCAAAAACTACAATTAAAAATCCAAAAGATCAACAACAAGATGTCAGAAATGGACACAGTCATAGAAGGGCTGAGGAGCAGGATTGAAATGATGGAAGACAGGATCATCAAAACTGAAGATAAACACTGGGATACAACTCTGTTTGAGGAAAAATCAGAAAAAAGAATGAAGAAACCCTGAGAATTATGTGGGATACAATCAAAAGCAAAAACCTGCGAGTGATCGGAGTTCCAGAATGGGGGAAAAAACAGAAAACACAGAGAAAATCATTGAAGAATTGCTGTCAGAAAAGTCCCAATATCATGGATGATGAAAAGCTGACCATCCAAGAAGCTCAACGAACCCCAAAGGAAAATCACCAAGGCATATCATAATCACACTCGCTAAAACCAAAGACAAACAAAGAATCCTGAGAGCAGCTCGAGAAAAACAAAAAGTCACATACAGAGGAGAAACAATAAGACTAAGCTCAGATTATTCAGCAGAAACCATGCAGGCAAGAAGGCAATGGTATAACATCTATAAAACCTTGAAGGAAAAAAATTGCCAGCAAGAATAATGTATCCTGCAAAACTCTCATTCAAATATGATGGTGAAATTAGGTCACTTCCAGATAAACAGAAATTAAGGGACTATGTAAAAACCAAACCAAATTTACAAGAATTATTAAAGGGAGTCCTTCAATCTGAGAACAAACAACATCAGACCACAGGCTGAATCTAGGACACAGGATTGTACCAGCCACATACCAACCTAGGAAATGAACTCTCAAGGACTATCCAAAACCAAAACAATTACAACAGGGAACCAGAGAGGTTAATCTGTAAATGACAACAGCATCAAACAAAAACAAAGGGAATAAATGGTGTAGGTATAGAACCTTCTAATGGAGAAGGCAAGGCAATACCAAGTAATAATAGACTGGTTCAAACCTAGGAAGATAAGGGTAAATTTCAAGATAACCACAAAGAAAGTTTACAAACCTACTCATCCAAATAAAGAAGAAAAACATAAAGTCTCAGTAAAAACAAAACCTACAAAAACAAAAGAAATGTAAAAAAATCCACAAAAAGGAATTCAGCTGTAGAGTCAGAGGAACAAAGAAAACGTCAGCACCACAAAAAAAGCACTACAAAATGACAAAAAAAAAA
>NW_004444157.1:3445109-3446732 GCF_000243295.1 Trichechus manatus latirostris
AATCACACAATATTGAGAATCATGGACTAGCCAAGTTGACACACATTTTTGGGGGACACAATTCAATCCATTACAACTGATACTCATCAAAATTAACAATCCTTGTGCTTCAAAGGACTCCATGAAGAAAGTGAAAAGACAATCCACAGAATGTTAAGAATGTATTCAACTATTATATATTTTACAAGTGACATGTATCCAAGAATACAGAAACAATTCCTATGACTCAACAACAAAAAAAGGACAAATAAGCCAATCAAAAATCAGTAAAGGATTTTAATAGATAATTCTTCAAAGATATACAAATTCTCCAAGAAGACATAACAAGTCTAAACATGTATGCACCTTATAACATAGCATCAAAATACATTAAGTGAAAACTGACAGAAGAGAAAGAAGAAATCAACAAACCCACTATTATAGCTGGGGACTTCAACAATCCCTGTTGATGAATGAAAGATCAAACAGGCAAAAAATCAATAAATATACAGTTGTAAACCTTCACCGAAAGTACAATAAAAAAGTTTTAAAAATATATATACAGTTGACCTAAACAGGACTATCAGTCAACTTGATCTAATTGACACTTAATGAACACTCCATCCACAACTGCAGAATATACATTCCTTTCAAGTTCATTTGGAAAATTCCCCATATAGGCCACATTCTGGGCCATAAAACACAACAAATTTAAAAGGATAGGAAACATACAAAGTGTGTTCTCAGACAACAATGGATTTAAACTAGAAATTAATAATATTAGAAAAGAAGAAGGATCTAATATAACTAATTGAAGCTTACACATTAGGAAATAAGAGAAAGACAAGAAATTGAAGCCTAAATTCAGCAGAAGAAATCAAACAATAAAAATTAAAGCAGAAAACAATAAAACTGAAAACAGTAGAAAAGTTCAACAAAACCTAAGTTGGTTTTTGGAAAAGATCAATAAAATTAATAAACCTCTTGTCAAACTATCAATTTCAGAAATGAAAAAGGGGTGACAATTACTGACTCTATAGACATGAAAAAGGATAATAAAGAATACTAGGAGCAACTATATGCCCTGAATTTTATAATTTAGATGAAATGGACAAATTCCTTGAAAGATATAAACTTCTAAAATTCACACGAGAAGAAATAGATAACCTAAATAAGCTTTATCTATTAAAAATTCAATCAATAATTAATAACATTACAAAAAATAAATCACCAGGTCCAGATGGCTTCAACAGTGAATTCTACCATTTAAAGAAGAAATAACAGTTCGCCAAAATCTCTCCCAAAATAATAGAAGCAGAGGTAACACTTCCTAACTCATTCTATGAGGCCAACATTACCAATGCCAGATAAATTCATTACATTAAAAAAGCTATAGACTAATATCTCACATGAACATATATGCAAAAATCCTCAAGAGTATTAGAAAATAGAATCAAACAATGTATAAAACAAATTACACTGTACTTCCAAGTCAAATTTATTCCAGGTATGTAAGGCTGATTCAACATCCAAAAGTCAATCGATGTAATCTACCACATTAGATATTGTTGTTGTTAGGTGCTGTCAAGTTGGTTCCAACTCATAGCGACCCTACGCACCACAGAACGAAACACTGCCCAGTCC
>NW_004444157.1:3447593-3450618 GCF_000243295.1 Trichechus manatus latirostris
CTCTTGATCTGTGTACAGATTCCTCATGAGACGATTAAGTGTTCCGGAATTCCCATTCTTCGCAATGTTATCCATAATTTGTTATGATCCACACAATCGAATGCCTTTGCATAGTCAATAAAACACAAGTAAACACTTTTCTGGTATTCTCTGCTTTCAGCCAGGATCCATCTGACATCAACAATGATATGCCTGGTTCCACGTCCTCTTCTGAATCCGGCCTGAATTTCTGGCAGTTCCCTGTCGACGTACTGCTGCAGCAGCTCTTGAATGATCTTCAGCAAAATTTTACTTGCGTATGATATTAATGATATTGTTCAGACAATTTCCACATTCGGTTGGATCACCACATTAGACAGAACGAACAAATCTGTCTTGGAAGAAGTATAGCCAGAATGCTCCTTGGAAGCAAGGATGGCAAGACTTCATCTCACATACTTTGGACATACTGTCAGGAGGGATCAGTCCCTGCAGAAGGACATCATGCTTGGTAAAGTAGAGGGTCATCGAAAAAGAGGAGACCCTCAATGAGATGGACTGACACAGTGGCTGCAACCATGGGCTGAAGCATAACAACACTTGTGAGGATGGCACAGGACCAGGTGGTGTTTTGTTTTGTTGTACATTGGGTCACTATGATTTGGAACTGACTGTATGGCACCTAACAACAACAATCTACCACATAAACAGACTAAAGAAGAAAAATTATATGATCATATCAATGGGTGCAGAAAAAATTTGACAACAGCAAACATCCATTCATGATCAAAAATTCTAGGAAACTATAAATCCAGGGAACTTTCTTCATTTTGATAAAAAAAAAAAAAACTTCTGCAAAACAGCTAATATCATAGTTAATGGTGAAAAATTGGATGCTTGTCTCCTAATATCAGAAACAAAGTAAGGATGTCCTCTCTCACAACTTCGATTCAATATTGTACTAGAAGTCCTAGCTAATGCAGTAAGATAATAAAAAGAAATAAAAGATACACAGATTGGAAAGGAAGAAATAAAAACCATTTTTGTATGAAGATGACACGGTTGTCTACACAGAAAATCTCAAGCAATCAACAACTACAAAAAAAAAACAACTCACATAACCAACAAGTGAGAATACCAAGATTTTGGACTGTAAGGTAAATATATAAAATTAAATTGTTTTCCTACCTATGTAACAAAATAAAAAATTAGAATTTGAAAATAAAACGTAATGCTATTTATCGTAACTTCCAAAGAAAGAAATATTTTAAAAAGAAAGCAGGAGAAACTTTCATCACAGCTCTCAATCCTTTCTAAGCCCTAATCAGAATTGCCCTTAATGTCCATAATTCTACCAACAGTCTCTTCAAGGCAATCTAGGACCATACTACGAAGCTCATTAAAATTCTTCCAGCCGGAGGCAGGGCCAAGATGGCAGAGTAATCAGACAGCTTCCTGTGTCCCTCTTAAAACAAAGACCTGGAAAAACAAGTGATTTGATTGTATATGAATACCTAGGATCCCTGAACAAGGCAAAGTTGAGGAATCGGACCGAGTGGCGGGGGGAGAGAGAGAGACTGTTCGGAAGCAGCGAGGAATTGCCTGACCTGACCCGGCAGGAGCCGCAGCCCTTCAGCCCAGATCCACTCGGGGTTGTGCATAAAGGCCGGCATACAGCTCCGCTCGCTCGCTCGGGAGGCAGTTTCCACATCAAGAGAGATCCAGCAGCAGAGATTCTGCTTGGACACTCTGAACCAATAAAAAACAGCACCCAAATGGCTAAAGACAAGAACATGCATCTGGCCTTTCATGGGGATTTAAAAAAAAAAAAACCATCTGGGACATACCTCTCTCCCATTTATCTCCTCCCTCCCCGCTCTGCACCTGGTTCAGCAGGCTTCAGCGATCTCTGAGTCCCCTGGGCCGGAAGTAGATCCCATAAGGCACCCTGACACATTCTCCTGGCCTTGGAGAGGGAACAAATTAACAAACAGGGAAAAAATAAGCTACCAGCTCCCCTAAGCCAGGAACTCAGGGTTGGCACAGCTCCTTTGCCTAGGCACAGGTATAAGGGGTCAGCAGACTTTGAGTGCCTTCCACCCCTGTATAGACTTGTGTGGACTGACCTCAGCAGCATAAGCCCTCACTACCATAGTACAACAGGGTAAACACCTGAAGTCTAACTTAAACTGTTTCAGCTGTGAAGTGGCAGATTTGTGATGCTTGACACTGCTCTGCATCAGGGGCTTGAGGACTGGTGGCTCCACCCATACCAACTAGCCACCTGCTACAGGGGTCCAAGAATAAGTGGTGCCTCCCAGTCCTTACACCCAACAGAGTAGGGTGCTCACAGTCTGGCTGCAAAACTCACCTGTCTACTCGCTCTAGGGAACAGGGACATGCTTTCCTTTCAGACACTCAGGGGCAGCCATCAGCCCCCCACCTTGCTCAGCATGTGACCCCTTACTACAGCCAGATACCTGTGCCTACACCAATCACCCATGTCTCTCTAAGACTGTAGGTGAGAGCCTGCACCACACACTTGGTGACCGACTGCCTGGACACCCGAGCTGAATCCATACAGGAAAATTTAATGGATTCCTGGGCTCACATGCTTAGTAACAAATCTAACTACCTGGTGACAGGATGTTAGAGCTTCAAAGGCACCAATAATCAAATCAGTGCACACAAGCAGCCTATTTGGGCAAATCAAAACAAAACAAAACAAGAAGCTAGGATACACTAAACAAATATAAAATAAAATTATAATAACTTACTGATGGCTTGTAGACAACAGTCAATATCAAATCACATAAACAGGCAGTCCATGATGGCTTCAGCAAGCTCCCAAAATAACAAATCAATAAATTTTCTGGAAGAAGAGAATTTCTTGGAATTACCAGAGGCAGAATACAAAAGATTAATATACAGAACTCTTCAAGAAATTAGAAAGGTACTGGTACAACGACAGATACATTGACCAATGGAACAGAATTGAGAACCCAGATGTAAATCCATCCACCTACGGTCACCTGATCTTCGACAA
>NW_004444157.1:3450718-3467869 GCF_000243295.1 Trichechus manatus latirostris
ATGGGATGACATATATAAAGCCTTGAAAGAAAAAAATTGCCGGCCAAGAATTATATATCCAGCAAAACTGTCTCTCAAATATGATGGCGAAATTAGGGCATTTCCAGATAAACAGAAGTTTAGGAAATTTGCAAAAACCAAACCAAAATTCCAAGAAATACTAAAGGGAGTCCTCCAGTTAGAAAATCAATAACATCAGATAACAACACAAGACTAAAACAGAGGACAGAGCAACAGATATCAACCAGATAGGGAAGTCACAAAAATAAATCAAAGTGAAAACACTGAAAATATATACTAAACACTGCACCAACAACAGCCAAGTATACTTTCTTTTCCATTGCTCATGGAACATTCTCCAGAATAGACCACATATTAGGCCATAAAGCAAGCCTTAACAAAATCCAAAACATCGATTATTACAAAGCATCTTTTCTGACCATAAAGCCATAAAAGTAGAAATCAAAATTTCCCCAGCCTCTATCCATTACACAATTCCAAAACCACTTCCACATTTTAGGTATTTGTTAGAGCAGCACCCCTACTTCTCAGTACCATATTTTGTCTTAGTTAGCTATGTGCTGTTTAAACAGAAATACCACAAATCTGTGGCTTTAAAGAACAGAAATTTATTTTCTTAATTTAGATGGCTAGATGTACGTCTAAATTCAGGATGCCAGCACTAAGAGAAGGCTCTCTGTCCACTCTGGGGGAAAATCCTTGTCTCAGCTTCTCTAGAGTTATTCTTAGCACTCCTTGGTGAACTCCATGTGGAGCTCTTTCTCTCACTTGTGCTTACTTGCTTCTGTACCGAATCTGCTCTTTTCATATCTCAAAAGTATTTAGGTTTAAGACACACTCTACACTGATACAGCATCATTAACATAACAAAGAAAAATCTTATTCCCAAGCAGGATTACATTCACAGGTGTAGGGGTTAGGATTTACAAGACATTTCTGGGGGGACATAATTCAATCCATAACACTCCTCAATGTGCAACAGTAGTAATAATTACAAAGTATTGGGTTTGGAGTGTTACAAAATGTCTCAGGTATTTTGCAGGTTTTTTTTTCCTCCAAATAGTACCTTCTGTCTACTAAAAAACCCACTGCCATCTAATCGATTCTGACTCATAGCAACCCTATCCACTCTTTATTTTTCTTTGTTATATTTCTTATCAATCCTCATTGACCACCATTCTTCTATTTGGCAGAGAATATTTTTCTGAAACTTTTTCATCTTTTCCTTTTCTGTATTCCAGTATCCTCCAGAATTGCCCAATCAAAGCATGCGTTCGAACATCCTTGGGGTATTCAGGTGGAGGAGGACATTCCACACAAGCTGTCAACCATTTATAATCCTAAACCAAAAGAGGCTTTGTAAATTCTGTTATTTGAGGAGGACCTACCTTAGCAGTGGCAACGACAGTAAGACACCTCAACCTCTGATAATTACCTATTGACACTCAAATCTAAATCATAATGAATGCCAAGTGTGCCCTATGAAATTGGAAAGATCACTTAATAGCCAGCAAAGGTTCTGTCCAAATTTGAGACTTGATCAAAAAATAAGAGAAACTAGGCATTTTCCCCAGAAGTTCAAATACTCTCATTAGAAGAAAAATTAAAGTGGAAAGCACAGAAATAAAGATCCTAATTAAATCTCAAATTAAAGGCATTGCCTCTTCACTGGTGGCACAATCAGAGGTCAGTGCTCCACAGAGAGAAGATATGCCCTACAGATGATCACTTAAAGTGGCACTACACCTTCTGAAGGAGATAAAATTTTGAGTCAGGTAAGCACTTGAGATGAAAAGGAGATCACTACGCTGTCTCAAAGTATACCACAAAGTGTACGTCTCACCCCCTTTTAAGAAGCATCAGAAGCACTAACAGCACTTACAGAGAGTCGTGGGAAAAGTGAAAACCCAACAGCCCTGTTGGTATCTTTAGAGAGTAATGATTCCCTGTGTGGAGATAAATCACAATCATCGCCACTATTCCAAGTGAAGGGAAACGAAGTCATCACACAACTCCAGCTTTTGTCAAAATTTCCCTTCACTTTAAGAACATGGTGATGAGAAAGAGGGCAAGTCATGGAGGAGAGTGCCCATGCTAAAGTGAAAAGTGTCCTTCCAATTTTGCCATCAGGTGTCCTCACTGTGCCCAAGACCCTAGCTACTTCCTCTGAATGCTCTACCCTCTCAGAGAAAATTGGGGATCTTGGAAACGGTCCCTTGGAGCCAGGCATGGAAGATGCTACAACATCCTCCAGTGTCTATAACCTTAGCTTCTGTTATTTTCTCTGTCTTGGGGGAAAAGAGCTTCTAATGCCAGATTTTGAGAATCTACTGAAGGACTTTAATCTTTGATAATGCAATAATCCTACTGAAACTATTAAAATGGATGACAGTAAAGAAGAGGGACAACCTACACACAGAGCTTTTCTACAGGAGCCATGTTCAATTGAAAGAAGAATGATAGTCAGCTTGAAATTTCAAAATTATCCATTCTGGCCATCAGTGGTAAAGCGTGTCAGTAAAACAGAGGAGACTGGAAGGGTGCTTTTAATGGAGGCAAACGTGAAATGTGAAAAGACAGGCATTAGAATTCCTCTATGAAGATTGAAGCATTTTGATTGTAAAGAGAAACAAAACCTAATGAAGAGAGCCAGAAAAGTGTACAGCCAAAGTCTTAACTGGTGCTTCTCACTGATTTTCTATTACAGACACAGAATAGGTAGGAAGTTCTTTTGTAGGTTCTTTCCTTGAATATTATGCTGCTGATATCTGTTATCCAATTAGGAAAGCCATCCAAGAGGGTGACCGGGAGAATAATTTTCCAAAGATGAATTATGATGATATGGAAGAGTTTGAGGAGGACACCTCTCAGGGTCAGGGAATGAAGAAGCCCTGCAAGAAAACACTCCCTGACCCGATGAGGGCCACTCTGGACTGAGGCAACCAGGAGTGTTCATTGTGGATTCATAGTGAAAAGACAAGGGGCTGAGAACCATCTTCTATCCATTTCCAAAGGCAAGAAATGGTCCAGCTGGCTGAAATCATTTTTGAATTATAATAGGTACATGTCCTGCATTGAAATATACCTTGAGGATGAAAATCTTTTGGATGCTTTGGTAAAATATTTACAAAACTCTACAAACAAATACATGACAATGCAGACTTTGATAAGAGATGACAAAGTAAATTTTGTTCAGGAAGTACTTTTGCCAGAAACAATCATTTGTTCAATTTCTGCAGTTAATGGATTATATTACAAGGTAGTGGAAGCAAAGTAACTTAAAGAGCCACCTATAAATTAATGAGAAGAATTATTTGATTAAAAGTATCTTAGAAAAAAGAAGAGATTAGCAATGATTAAAGCTAAATTTCCTTCTGTGCCTATACCTCAGCAGGGAGCCTTCATATTTGTATAATTAATAAGAAAACCTGTTTGTGTGAAATGTGTGGTCAATTCTCTCTCGCACCATAATATTTTTTGGAAGAGTGAGACATTAGAGAATGTGCTTATTTTTGGATATATCTCTAGCATTTGTGGTTGTCACATTCATCATCTTTTCTTCTCCCAAGAAATAATCAGAATCAATTTTGTTAAAGCATTGCAAACAAGTCTACTTCCATCTACTTTTTGGGGATGTGCAATTCTTTAAATATTTTCAAAAGAAAATATCATTTTATTTTATAACATTCTTTCGACTGTACTTCATATTCCAATATAGGATGAACTTTTTTTTACATGAAAAGGCACTGCTACCAGATATGAAGCGACAATGATTTAAAAACTCTATTTTCTAAGATTGTCAATTGTATTTTTCATTCCTTATTTTGATATATTGATATAAATTATTGAGTTTCTTCTTTAGACAGTTTTTAAATTTTCCTGGCTATGCCTCTTTATTTTTGGACAATAGGTCTGAGATAGCAAACCTATGACAAAGATGCTTTCTTGTATATTATCACTATCTTCAACGTGTCTTCAAAAACGAATCTGAAATTCAAACATAAAGTTAATGGATTATCTACACATAGTCCATATGTGGTGAATGAGATCTCAGTGTGCAGAAAAACATTTTGGAAGCTTTAAGCAAAATAATTTACTTTGTTTCCTTAAATTTCCATTTATTGGGGTGTTTTTTGAATCAGACTGACTTCTGGCTGTCTTAGCTGACAATGACTGGATCTTCTTAATATAGCTGTCTACCCCCACATGGAAGGCAGCTAGAGTCATTGTATTCATGGTCTGGCTACTCTAGACCTATGAGTCTAGGCTGATTGCTTAGAAGCCCAACTAGTTTAATATAAACTGTAGGAAAAGCAACTCCTTTATTCTGGGTCTTGTATGTCCAAAATGTAGTCGATTGTCTCAAACCAAGCAAGATTTATCTGTCGACTTATTTATAGAATAGCTCTAAAAGATTTCAACAGTATAAATGCTGACTTAAGTTATTCTGGGCTGCTACAAGGAGTTGATGGACCAGGATATGGGAATTAAGAAACTGATCACAGAAAAAGCTTCCATTTGGTGAAATATAGCTATTCTCTAAATATGGTTAAACATATACAATTAAAAGTTAAAATCTGAAGGCAATGAATTGTTTATCATAACTGGATACAATACTTTTTGTGAGAATAAATGCTGGAAAATGAGTTTATTTTTAAAAGTTGACGTGAAAATAAATGCTACAGGTGTAACATAAACCTGACTGCGTTTTTACCTCTTGGAATGCAAAAACTGTCAATCATTGGCTCTTGTTATACATTTGTACGGTCATGTGTTTCTGTAAAATTTGCAGAACTTATGTGTTTTAATTTACATACACACACACACAAACAAAAACAAATATTGTCACATGGACTCTCTCTCTATATATATACTTGAGATTGCACAACTACATAAAACATAAGTGATGAGCCATGGTTGAAAGCAAGCAATAATGCCATGGAAGTGACAATTAATGAAGATGATAGAATTCCAGGACAGCAGGGCCCAGGTGGCAGCAGAAAACCATCAGTGGGCAAGGTAGGCATAATTACCATTGTTGTTATTTGCTATTGAGTCCATTCCAACTTATGGCAATCCCATGCGTGCAGAGTAGAACTGCTCTATAGGGTTTTCAAGGCTGTGATGTTTTGGAAGCAGATCGTCAGGCTTGTCTGGGTGGGTTTGAACTACCAACCTTTCAGTTGGTAGTGGTGTGCTTAACCGTTTGCACTATCCAAGGACCTTTAATGGACAGCAAAGCCAGAGTGGAATCAAGTTAGTTTGACCAACAGGACTCTGTGGAAATGCCTTGTAGATAGTGTTCCAGTGGCTAAATGTACGGACAGCTTACTGGGGTATTTATTTTTTTAAAAAAAGACAGCTGACAAGCAGAAAGCTGATGTTAGCAACTGCAGTGGAAAATTGCAGTCCCCCACCAAGTTTCCAGATCTAAGTCAGTCCATATGGCCAGACCTCACTGATTGAAGGGGAAGTCAGCAACAATCCACCCAATGCTTCTCCAAAGGAAACTGTGGCTATTTACCAAGGTAAAGGTGCATCATGGGAAGGAGGATACCTAGAATCTTTTAAAAATATTGAATATGGCTTTCTGTGGTTAGAAAGGGGCTTATAAAGTTCAGGCAATAAATGAAATTCTGTCTCAAGTTCATCTCACAGTGGATCAATGGTTCTGCGGACCCACCCTGAGTTTGTTTTCCTTGATCATCAGTAAAGAGTTGGTAATGATGTACAGTCATCCCTCAATACCGTAGGGGATTGCTTCCAGGACCCCTCGCAGATACCAAAATCAGTGGATGCTCAAGTACCTTATATAAAATGGTGTAGTATTTGCATATAATGTATGCACATCCTTCCATATACTTTAAATCATCTCTAGATTACTTATAATACCTAATACAATGTAAGTAATATGTAAATAGGTGTTATAGTGTATTGTTTAGGGAATGATAAGAAGAAAAAATATCTGTACATGATCAGTACAGATGCAACCATAGTAGGCCTGTCTTAGTTATCTGATGCTGCTATAAGAGAAATACCACAAGTGGATGGCTTTAACAAACAGAAATCTATGCTCCCACAGTCTAGTAGGCTAGAAGTCCAAATTAAGACTACCAGCTCCAGGGGGAGTCTTTCTCTCTCTGTTGGCTCTGAAGGAAGGTCCTTGTCATCGATCTTCCCCTGGTCTAGGAGCTTCTCATCGCAGGGACCCCAGGTCCAAAGGACATGCTCTGCTCCTGGCACTACTTTCTTGGTAGCGTGAGATCCTCCTGTCTCTCTGCTCGCTTATCTCTTTTATATCTCAAAAGAGATTGACTTAAGACATTATCTAATCTTGTAGATTGAGTCCTGCCTCATTAACATAACTGCCTCTAATCTTAGAGGGTCACTATCAGTCAGAATTGACTCGATGGCAATAGGAACAGGCCTCTAATGCTGTCTCATTAATATCACAGAGGTAGGGTTTACAACACTTAGGAAATTCACATCAGATGACAAAATGGTGGACAATTACACAATACTGGGAATCATGGCCTAGCCAAGTTGAAACACATTTTTGGGGGGCATAATTCAATCCATAACAAGGCCTAACTACATAGTACACGTCAGCAATAATGTAACATTTTTTTTTAATATTTCTGACCCACAGGTAGTTGAATCCATGGAAGTGGAACCCGTGGATATGGAGGGCTGACTGTACTTGGTAGGCAGCAGAATTATCATATTGGTTTAAGTGAGTGTTTTGGATTGAATTATGTCCCCCAAAGTATGTATTGGAATCCTAACCTCTATATCTGTGGATCTAATCTTGTTTGGAAATAGGATTTTCTTTGTTATATTAATGAAGCCGTAACAGTGTAGGATGTGTCCTAAACCTAATCACTTCTGAGTTATTAAAAGAGCAGATTAGACACACAGATGCATACATACCATATTTTTACACAAATAACAAGTGCCTTCCGTGTTTGTTTGCCAGCTGTGCCCTCCCCCCGTGAGGTACCCTCACAAGCACCACCACGCCAATCCTCTTCCATATGTTGCTGTAAAAAAAAAATAGCAAAGTGCACTTATGAAAATACCTTGAGTGGGGAGGGCACAGCCAGCAAACAAAAGCAGAAGTCTGGCATTATTTGTGTAAAAATATGGTACTGGGGAAGACATGTCATGTGAGGATCGCCAAGAACCAAGGAACATATGAGGGAGGGGAGGTGTGGGGAGGGAAAAACACTAACTAGATAGTAGATAAGTGGTAACTTTGGTGAAGGGTAAGACAGTATACAATACTGGGGAAGTCAGCACAACTTGACCAGGGCAAAACCATAGAAGCTTCACAGACAGATCCAAACACCCTGAGGGACCAAGCTATGGGCTGAGGGCTGGAGACCCTGGTCTTGGGGAATATCTAGCTCAATTGGCATAACATAGCCTATAAAGAAAATGTTCTACATCTGACTATGGTGAGTAGCAACTGGCGTCTTAAAAGCCTGTGAGTGGCCATATAAGATACATCTACTGGTCCCATCCCAGCTGGAGCAAAGGAGAAAGACAAAAACCAAAGACACAAGGGAAAGATTAGTCCAAAGGACTAATGGACCACAACCACCACAACCTCCACCAGACTGAGCCAGAACAACTAGATGGTGCCCAGTTACCACTGACTGCTCTGGCAGGGATCACAATAGAGGGTCCTGGACAGAGTGGGAGAAAAATGTAGAACAAAATTCAAACTCACACACACACACTCACACAAAGACCAGGCTTGCTGGTCTGACAGACTGGAGAAACTCCAAGAGTATGGCCCCCAGACAGTCTTTTAACTCAGTACTGAAGTCACTCCTGAGGTTCACCCTTCAGCCAAAGATTAGACAGGTCTATAGAGCCAACAGTAACACACGTGAGGGACGTGCTTCGTAGTTCAATCATGTATACAAGACTAATGGGCACATAAGCCCAAAAGCAAAGGCAAGAAGGTAGGAAGGGACAGAAAACTGGACAAACGAAAACAGAGAAGGGGGAGTGCTGACACATTGTGGGGTTGGCAACTAATGTCACAAAACATTTTGTGTATTAACTGTTTAATGAGAAACTAATTTGCTCTGTAAACTTTCACCTGACTCACAATAAAAAAATTATTGAAAAAAATATATATAAAGCAAAAAAAAAAAAAAAAAAAAAAAAAAAAAAAAAAAAAAAAAGAACCAAGGAACAATGGGCCTATCTACAAGGAAGGAATCAACACAGCTGAGACACTGATTTGGACTTTCAGCCTCCAGGACTGTGATAAAAAAAAATTTTGTTCTTTGAAACCACCCATTATAACAGATATATGAGCAGCAGAAGCCAAAATAGATAACTGGGACCTCATGAAAATTAAATACTTCTGTTCATCAGAAGGACTTTAACAAAAGGGTAAAAAGACAACCTACAGACTGGGGAAAAAGTCTTCAGGAACCATTCATCTGATAAGGGTCTAATACCCAATATATGTATAAAACTTCTACAACTTAACAACAAAAAGACAAACAACCCAACCATAAAATGGGCAAGGGACTTAGACTTTTTATCAAACAGGACATTCAAATGGTCACCAAACACATGAAAAGATGCTCAATGTCGTTTAGCCATGAAAGAGATGTAAATCAAAACTATAATGAGATACCACCTTGCCACTAGAACGGCAATGATAGAAAAAAAAACAGAAAATGATAAGTGTTGGCAAGGATGTGGGGAAATTGGAACTCTTACCCATTGCTGACAGGAATGTAAAATGGCACAACCATTGTTGGAAACAGAATGGCGATTCCTCAAAAAATTAAAAACAGAACTACCATATGGCCCAGCAATTCTACTACTAGGTATATACCCTAGAGACTTAAAACTAGCAACGTGAACAGACATATGTACACCTACGTCATTGCAACACTATTCATAATAGTAAAAAGGTGGAAACAAGCCCATCAACAGATGAATGGATAAACAAAACGTGGTACATACATACAATGGAATACTACTCAGTCATGAAAAGAAATGAAGTCCTGATACATACTACAACATGGATAAACCTGGAAGACATTATGCTGAGTGAAATAAGTCAATCACAAATATTGTATGATCTCACTTATACGAAATGACAAGAATAGGTAAATATATAGATACTGTCATGGTTTGAATTATGTCCCCCCAAAAATGTGTGTATCAATTTGGCTAGGTTATGATTCCTGGTACTGTGTGATTTTCCTGTATGTTGTAAACCTGCCTCTATGATGTTAATAAGGGAGGATGGGTGGCAGTTGTGCTAGTAAGGCAGGACATGATCTACAAGACTGGATTGTGTCCTGAAGCAATTTCTTGAGATATAAAAGACAGAAGTGAGCAGTGAGACAGGGGGACCCCATACCATAAAGAAAGCAGTGACAGGAGCAAAGCGCGTCCTTTGGACCAGGGTCCCTGTGCAGAGAAGCTCCTAGTCCGGGGGAACACTGAAGAGAAGAAGGCCGACAGAGAGAAAAAGCCTTCCCCTGGAGCTGAGGCCCTGAATTTGGACTTTTAGCCTACTTTAACTGTGAGGAAATAAACTTCTCTTGTTAAAACCATCCACTTGTGGTGTTTCTGTTATAGCAGCACTAGATGACTAAGACAGAATTTGGTACCGAGAGAGTGGGGTGCTGCTCTAACAGATACCTAAAATGTGGAAGCGGTTTTAAAACTGTGAATAGATAGACGTGCGGCAGTGACAGAGGACCAGCAGCAGCAGAGAACCTACAGCAGCAGAGAAACAGCAGCACTAGATGACTAAGACAGATACCAATGGTTATTAGTGATTACCTGTGGCAGGAGGGGGATGGAAAGGAGGAACCATTCTTTGGGAAATAGTAAGTTTTTGTCTACGGTGATGGGAAAATTGGCATTGATTAAGGGTAATAGTTACAGAACTCAACTAATGTAACTGATATCACTAAGCTGTATACCAGAAAAAGTTCATATTAGCAAATGTTGTGTTACATTTAATTTTACAACAATAAGACCAACAAACAAAACAAACACACACACAAAAGGGAGCAGTTAGTGATACTACTTAGGTACAAGCAAACATTTCATGGGATTAGTTTTCTTGGTTCAAAGGTTTAGGGCCATGGTTTCATGGTACAGTCCAGTCAATTGGCCTAATAATGTTTTTAGAGTTTCTGTTTTACCTTCTAGTTCACTGAGTAGTGCCTGGGGTCTTAAAAGCTTGTGAATGGCCATCCAAGATAAAACAATTGCTCTCTATTTGCCTGGAACAGCAGAGGAAGGAGACCAATGAATCAGAGAAGGAACTGGACTTCAGGTCTAATTGCCTCCATGAACTACTGCCTCCTTTGCCATGACAGCAGAACTGGATGGTGCCCAGTCAACATTACTGGACACTTTGATCAAGGATTAAATAGATGTATCCTGATCAAAAGGGGGTAAATGTGGAACAGAATTTCAATTTTTTATGGAAACCAGAATTCCTAGACCCATTGAGACTAGAAGAACCCCTGAATATACTGCCCTGAGATAATCTTTAAACCCTGAACTGCACCTATCTCCTGAAGTCATCTTTAAACCAATCAACAGTCTAGCTCAATTAGTAAAGAATGTTTGCCTTCAGCATTGCACACTTTTAAAGAATTATCTATATGAGATCAAATTGACAACAGTAACTCTAAAGCATAGTTGAGAAGTTAAGGGGGCAGAGAGTCTAAGTTAATGGTGGTGAGATAATTTGGGAAGAGGCAGTGAAAATGGTGACACAACGTGCAGAATGTGACCAATGTCACTGAATTGTACGTGTAGAAATTTTTGAATAGTTGTATGTTTTGCTGTGTATATTTTCACAAAAAAAAAAGCCATCCTCTATTACAGCAGCACTAGGTAACTAAGACAGTGACCTTATAGAGGAAGGGGGCCATATGGAAGTCTGTGAAACCTCTCTCTCCCAACAAGATAGGAAAAGAGAGGCAATATTAACTCTATACAGAAAAACTGCAGAGATTAGCACCACCATCAAAATCTTAAAGGATGTAAGATTTGTAGACTCCATCATACCCTTGTTTGAAGCATCTGTTTATTTCTCACAGAAGCCAGATGGAACGTGGAGAAAATTGGCAGACTACCATATACTTAACCAAGTGGTAATCGCACTTGTAACTGACATGCAGCATGTGGTATCTTTACTGGAATTGCTCAATATAGCTTGTGGCACTTTGTATACTGCTGTTTAAGTGGTGAATGGGTTATTCTCACTGTCCATTAATAAAGAGGATCAAGAGGGGTTCATTTTTATTTGGAATTAACAGCAGTATGAATTCACTCTCTTGCCCAGGGCTATATTAAATCTCTGCTGTCATTCACAAAATACTCTGTTATCTATGAGTGTCAAGACACTGACGGTCAACATAAGATCACACTGGTCCACTCTATGTATAATATCATGCTAACTGGACCTAATGAACATCAAGTGACATGTACTCCAGATGCCCAAAGAGACATATGCACGTCCAAGTGTGGAAAATCAACTCCACAAAGATTTAGTGGACTGTCAATATCAGTGAAGGTTTTAGGGCTAAAAGGTCCTCGGGTTTTCCAGGACAAATTCTCTAAGGAAAGGCCAAGTTATTGCATTTTGGACCTCCATCACTAAGAAAGATGCACAGAGGTTGTGGGCTTCTTTGAATTTTTGGAGGGAGCATATGATACATTTTGGAATACAGTATGAAGCCATTTATCAGGTGGTTCAGAAAACTGCCATGTTTGAGTGGAACACAGAGAGAAAATGATCTCTGTAGTAGGTCCAGTCTTCACTGCGAGCTTACCTGCTACTCAGTCCATATAATCCAGCATATTAATAGTACTTAAGGTATCTATGGTGGAAATAGTTCCAGTATCATCAAGTGACTTCTAAGAACTAATAAGAGGGTTGCAATGCAGACTTGGGTTTCTGGAGAAAAGTCATGCCTCCTGTGTCAGCAAACTACTTGCCATTTAAAATGCAGCTTCTTGTACGTTATTGAGCCTTTGAAGATATAGAATGCCTAACCATGAGACAGAAGGTGACTATATGGCAGAAGCTTCCTATCATAACCTGGATATTGTAAGTTTCAATGAGTGCTTAGCTCTGACAGTCTCAGCAGCAATCCATCCTCTGATGGAAACGTTACATTCAGGATCCAGCCTGAGAAGGCAAAACGAAATCAATAGATGGTTCAGACCCCAATGAAATCTACCATTGTTGCAATGATGACCCTTCCTCAAATACCTCCTACAGCCTCATAGGTTAGGCGCTCCATGACCAACTAATGGAGGAGGAAAAATATCAGGCCTACTGCACAGATGTGTCAGCATTAAATGTTGATCATATTTGAAATGGACTACTGCAAAATTGCAGTTTCAGTTGGAGTTGCCCTAAATAGTACTGAAGTTGAAAACTCCAAGTAGGCAGAGCTCTGAGCAGTGCATCTGGCCATTTATGCCATATGGAGGAAGAAGAAGTCTCATGTGGACTCCTGAACTGTGTTAAATGACTTGGTGGGTAAGTTAGGGTCCTGGAAGGAGGAAGATTGGAAATTGTAGACAAAGATGTCTACATAAGAGGTATGTGGATGGACCAACGAGAATGGAAACAAAGCTTATGGATCTCTGTGCCATATATTAATGGTCATCGAAGAGAATTTACTGTAGAAAAGACACTCAACAACCAACTGGATCTAAAGACTCATGCTGTGAATGTCAGCGTCTCTCCTCAGTCATCTTAGTCCTGCCATAATGGATCCATGAATTGTCATGGTAGCAGAAATACAGACTAAGCATTGTATCAACAGCATTTTTTCTCCCTTGCCAAATCTGACCAAGCTCCCACCAGTGCTGAATGTATAAATTTCCAAGAGTAATATCTGATGTTGGGCCCTCTGTTAAGTACCCTTCGCTGAGGGCACCATGCAGCTACTGGGTTCCACACTGAATCCACTGCACCCATTCCATCTTGGAGGTGGGAGTTATTCATTCTTACAAAAATGGATGCCCGCTTTGGTTCCACAGATTCAAATACCACTCTAGTGGTGGCCAATTTAATAACACATCTTTGTTTGACTTTTCCTCCTTCAGCATCATAGTAACATGCAAGCCTCCACTGACAGATGGGTGGTGGCTGCACATGAGGTGCACTGGCTGGGAATCAAATCAGGTCTTCTGCATAGAAGGTAAGAATTCTACCACTGAACCACCAGTATCTCATAATTAGTCATTAAACCAGAAAACCAAACCTGCTGCCATAGTCAATTCTGACTCATAGCAACCTTACAGTCAGGAAAATGTGAATCAAAACCATAATGAGATACCACTTCACATCCACTAGGATGGCTATAAGAAACAAAAGAAAGAAGGAAAATAACAAGTACTGCTGAGAATGCAGAGAAATTGGAACCCTGGTATACTGCTAGTGAGAGTGTAAAACGTTTCAGTCACTGTGGAAAACTTCCTAAAAAAATTCAACACATAAAAATACCACACAACCTAGCTATTTTATTCCTAGGCATGTAACAAAAGAATTGAAAGCAGGGACTCAAATAGATACTTTTACACCAATGTTCATTATAGCATTATTCACAATAGCTAAAATGTGGAGACAACATAATTCTCCATCAACAGATGAACAGATAAACAAAATGTGGTATATACATACAATGGAATATTTTTCAGCCATAAAGAGAAATGAAGGTCTGAAATATGCTACAACATGGATGAACCTTGAAAACATTAAGCTGAGTGAATGATACAGAACTGCCAGAGAGGGTTTCCAAGGAGCAGCTGGTGGATTCAAACTGCCAACGTTTTGGTTAGCAGCTGTAGCTCTTAACTACTGTGCCACCAGGGCTCCACTTACATATCTAGAATAGGCAAATGCATAGAGACAGCAAGAAGAATAGGAGTGGGAGGGGAGAATGGAAAGTTATTGCTTAGTGGGTAGAGTTTTTCCTTAGGGTGATGATAAAGTTTTGGAAATAAATAGTAATGGTTGCACAACATTGTGAATCTACTTAATGCCAATCTACTTAATGCCATGGAATTGTACACTTAAAAATTGTTAAAATAGCAAATTTTGTTACATATAATTGACCACAATAAAAAAAATCAATCACGTATTTACTTTTGTATCTTGGAATAGTATTCTATTGTAGAGATATACCATAGTTTGTTTATGCATTCACCAATTAGAGGACATCTTGGTTGCTTCAGTTTCTTGTCTTTATGAATAAAGCTGCTATAAACATTCGTATAGATGTTTTTGTGTGGATATAATTTATTGAATCATTTGGGTAAGACTATATTTAGTTTTGTAAGAAACTGCCAAGTTGTTTTCTAAAGTAGCTGTATCATTTTGTATTCCCACCAGCAATGAATTAGAGTCTTGTAACTCTTCACCCTTATCAGTAATTGGTACTGTCAGATTTTTGGATTTTAACCATTCTAATAAGTGTGTAGTGGCATCTCATTGTTGTTACCATTTACATTTATCTAATTAAAAATGATGTTGAACATATTTTCATATACCTATTAGCCACCTGCATATCTTCTTTGATAAAGTGTCTGTTCATATCTTTTACTCATTTTTAATTGGGTTGTTTGTTATCTTATTCTGTTTGAAGTGTTATTTCTGTATCCTGGATACAAGTCTTTTATCAGATATGTGATTTCCAAACATTTTCTCCCCGTTTGTGGCTGGTATTTTCATTCTCTTGACAGTGTCATTTGCAGGGAAAATAGTTTTAGTTTTGACAAAGTCCAATTTATTGCTATTTTCTTTCATGGATCATGGTTTTAGTATTTTATCTAAAAACTCATCACCAAGCCCAAGGTCACACAGATCTTCTTTAGTGTCCATTTTGAGATAATTTTTATGTGTGAACTCTGTGTCTAGGTTCATTTTTTGCTAAAGGATATCCAAATGTTCTAGCCCTACTTGTACAAAAGACTATCATCTTCCCAATTATTTGCCTTTGTACCTCTGTCATAAATTGACTATATTGTTTTTGGTCTGTATCTGGGGCTTCTATTTTGTTACAATGATCTATACGTTATTCTTAAACCAATATCCAATTGTGTTGATTACTGCAGGTTTATAGGAAGTCTTGAAATCACTTGTGCAATTGCTGATTATATGTTATTGTTGTCTGTTGCCATCAAGTCGATTCCAACTCATGGCAACCACATGCGTGCAGGGCAGAAATTCTTCACAGAGTTTTCAAGGCTGTGACCTTTTGGAAGCAGATCACCAGGCCCGTCTTGTACAGCTTTCTCAAAAACTGTGAAACTGTCTGCCAAAGTAGCTGTAGCATTTTGCATTCCCAACAGTAATAAATGGGAGTTCCTGTTGCTACAGATCCTTGTCAGAATTTAGTATTGTCTTTTTTTTTATATTAGCCATTATAAATGGTGTGCAGAGGTATCTCATTGTTTTAACTTGTAATTCCGTAATGACAAGGGATTTTGAGCATATATATATACACACACACATATATTTAACATAATATACTATAGATGCATACTAACTTTATTACAGTAAGATATAGCAACATTACTCCTACATTTATATTACCTCCTTACATTATGTGCTAATATTGTCATAAATATCTATAACTGTTACAAACTCAAAAATACATTGTTATAATTAATTACTACTTTATATAATTTTATCCCGTTTAACGAAGAGAACAAGGTAAGTATATATTCATGAAGTTTATTATGTTTACCTTCTTATTTACCGTGAAGAAGGGGGTTCAATAACAGATTTGAGCAGGCAGAAAAACAATCAAATGAAATTATCCATTCTGAAGAGAAGAAAGAAAAAATGAAGAAAAATGAACAGAGTTAAGGGACCAGTGAAACAAAATTAAGCATACTAACCTATGCATAACGGCAGTCCCAGAAGGAGAGGAGAGAGAGAAAGGGTAGAAAATATATTTGAAGAAATAATGACTAAAAAGTTCCTAAATTGATGGAAAATGTGAATATACACATCCAAGAAGCTTAACGAACTCCAAGTAGGATAACACAAAGAGATCCACACCGAAACACATTATAACCAAACTGCTGAAAGACAAAGACAGAATAATGAAAACAGCAAGAGACAAGCAACATGTCACTTAAAGCGAGTCCCAATAAGATTTACAACCAATATCTCCTCGAAACCATGGAGGTCAGAAAGCAGTGGGATGAAATATTAAAGTGCTGGAAAAAAAGAAAAAAAAGTCAATCAAGAATTCTATATCTGAGGCGGGGACAAGACGGCGGAGTAGTCAGATGCTTCCAGTGAACCCTTTTACAAAAAAGACCCAAAAAACAAGTGATTCGATTATATATGGAAATCTGGGAGCCTTGAACATCAAACGCAGAGCTGAGAAACCGGACTGAGTGGCAGGGGGAGGGAGAGATGGTTCGGAAGCAGCGAGGAGTTGCAGACCTGACTGGGCGAGAGTCTGAGCCCTTCAGGCCCGAGCAGCTTATGGGTGAGCGGTGAGGCAGGCAAGCGGTGGTCCACAGGAGGCACATTTACGCACTGGGAGACACCCAGCACCAGAGAGTCTACACGGCCACCCAGAACCAGTGAGAAGCAGCCCTCATCTGTGAAAGATAAGTACTTGCGTACAGCTTACCACGCAGATCAAAAACACCACCCCTTAGGGAAAAACTTCTCTCCCATTTATCTTTCCGCTCCCTGCTCTGCACTGGGTTCTGGACCGGCTTCAGCAATTGCCAAGTCCCCGGGGCTGGAAGTAGGATCCGTGACATGCCCGAAACCATTCTCCCTGCCTTGGAGAGTGAAGAAATTAACAAACAGTAGAAAAAATAAACTACCAGCTCCTCTAAGCCAGGAACCCAGGGGAGGCACAGCTCCTTTGCCTAGGCACAGGCATAAGGGATCCATGGACTTTGAGTGCCTTTCCCCCTGCACAGACTTGTGTGGGCCCATCTCAGCGGCGTAGGCCCTCATTACCACAGTACAACAGGGTATATACTGGAACCCTAACTTCAACACTTTCAGCTGTGAAGTGGCAGGTTCTTGACATTTGACACTGCTCGGCCCATTAAGCAGGGTCTTCACCTACCCAC
>NW_004444157.1:3478540-3496789 GCF_000243295.1 Trichechus manatus latirostris
ATGGAAAAAATATATCAAGCAAACAACACTCAAAAAAGAGCAGGAGTGACAATAGTAATCTCTGACAAAATAGACGTTAAAGTAAAATCAACCACAAAGGATAAGGAAGGACACTATCTAATGATTAAAGGGACAATACACCAGGAAGACATAACTATAATAAATATTTATGCACTCAATGATGGCTCCAAAATACATAAAACAAACTCTAACAGCACTGAAAAGAGAAATAGACAGCTCCACAATAGTAGTAGGAGACTTCAACACACCACTTTCAGAGGACAGAACATCCATAAAGAAGCTCAGCAAAGACACGGAAGATCTAAATGCTACAGTTAACCAACTTGATCTCATAGACATATACCGAACGCTCTATCCAACAGCAGCCAAGTGTATGTTCTTTTCCAATGCACATAGAACATTCTCCAGAATATATCACATATTAGGCCATAAAGCAAGCCTTAACAGACTCCAAAGCATCAAAATATTACAAAGAATCTTTTCTGACTATAAAGCCATAAAAGTAGAAATCAACAACAGAAAAAGCAAGGAAAAAAATGAAACACATGGAAACTGACCAACACCTTTCTCAGAAACTACTGGGTTATAGAAGAAATTAAGGATGGATAAAGAAATTCATAGAATCAAATGAGAATGAAAATACATCCTACCAGAACCTTTGGGACACAGCAAAAGCAGTGCTCAGAGGTGAGTTTATAACAATACATGCACACATCCAGAAAGAAGAAAGGGCCAAAATCAAAACACTGACCCTACAACTGGAACTAGTAGAAAGAAAGCAGCAAAAGAAGCCCTCAGGTGCCAGAAGAAAGGTAATAATAAGAATTAGAGCAAAATTAAATGAAATAGAGAATAGAAAAACAATTAAAAAGTTAAGAAGAACAAAAGCTGGCTCTTTGAAAAGATCACCAAAATTGATAAACCATCGGCCAAACTGACAAAAGAAAAACAGGAGAGGAAGCAGATAACTCGTACAAGAAATGAGATGGGTGATATCACAACAGACACAACTGAAATTAAAAGAATCATAAAAGAATACTATGAAAAACTGTACTCTAACAAATTTGAAAACATAGAGGAAATGGACAAATTTCTAGAATCTCACTACCTACCTAAACTAACACAATCAGAGGTAAAACAACTAAATAAACCCATAACAAAGGAAGAGATTGAAAACGTAATTAAAAAATTCCCAACAAAAAAAAATCCTATCCTGGATGGCTTCACTGGAAAATTCTACCAAACATTCAGAGAAGAGTTAACACCACTACTACTAAAGGTTATTCAGAGCATAGAAAAGGATGGAATACTCCCAAACTCATTCTATGAAGCTGACATAACCCTGAAACCAAAGCCAGGTAAAGACACCACAGAAGAAAATTACAGACTAATATCCCTCATGAACGTTAATGCAAAAATCCTCAAGAAACTTCTAGCCAACAGAATTCAACAACATATCAAAAAAATAATTCACCACGATCAAGTGGGATTTATACCAGGTATGGAGGGATGGTTCAACATTAGAAAAACAATCAATGTAATCCAGCACATAATAAAACAAAAGACTAGAACAGCATGATCTTATCAATCAATGCAGAAAAAGCATCTGACAAAGTCCAAAACCAATTCACGATAAAAACTCTCAACAAAGCCAACAGCCGACATCATCCTAAATGGAGAGAGTCTGAAAAAATTCCCCTTGAGAACGGGAACCAGACAAGGATGCCCTTTATCAACACTCTTATTCAACATTGTGCTGGAGGTCATAGCCAGAGCAATTAGGCTAGAAAAAGAAATAAAGGGCATCCAAATTGGTAGGGAAGAAGTGAAAGTATCTCTATTTGCAGGCGATATGATCTTATACACAGAAAACCCCAAAGAATCCACAAGAAAACTACTAGAACTAATAGAAGATTTCAACAAAGTTTCAGGATACAAGCTAAACATACAAAAATCAGTTGGATTCCTTTACACCAACAAAGAGAACCTCGAAGAGGAAATCATCAAACCAATACCATTTACCATAGCCCCCAAGAAGATAAAATACTTACGAACAAATCTAACCTGAGACGTTAAATATCTATACTGTGAAAACTACAAGACACTACTGCAAGAAACCAAAAGAGACCTGTGTAAGTGGAAAAACATACCTTGCTCATGGATAGGTAGAGTCAACATTGTGAAAATGTCAATTCAACCCAAAGTGATCTACAGATACAATGCAATCCTGATCCAAATTCCAGCAGCATTTTTTAATGAGATGGAGAAACAAATCACCAACTTCATACAGAAAGGGAAGAGGCCTCGAATATGTAAAGCATTACTCAAGAAGAAGAACAAAGTGGGAGGCCTCACACTACCTAACTTTAGAACCTATTATACCGCCACGGTAGTCACAACAGCCTGGTAGTGGTACAACAACAGATACATAGACCAATGAAACAGAATTGAGAATCCAGACATAAATTCATCCACCTATAAAAGCAGCTGTTATTTGACAAAGGCCCAAAGTCCATTAATTGGGGAAAAGACAGTATCCTTAACAAATGGTGCTGGCATAACTGGATATCCATCTGCAAAAAACTGAAACAAGACCCATACCTCACACCATGTACAAAAACTAACTCAAAATGGATCAAAGACTTAAATATAAAATTGAAAATGATAAAGATCATGGAAGAAAAAATAGGGACAACGCTAGAAGCCCTAATACATAGCATAAACACAATACGAACCATAAGTAACAATGCACAAGCACCACAAGAGAGACTAGATAACTGGGAGCTCCTAAAAATCAAACACTTATGCTCTTCAAAAGACTTCACCAAAAGAGTCAAAAGACAACCTACAGACTGGGAAAAAATGTTTAGGCTATGACAAATCCGATTGGCGTCTAATCTCTAAAATCTACAAGACACTGCAAAACCTCAACAACAAAAAGACACATAACCCAATTAAAAAATGGGCAAAGGATATGAACAGGCACTTCACAAAAGAAGACATTCAGGCAGCTAACAGACACATGAAGAAATGCTCACGATCATTAGCCATTAGAGAAATGCAGACCAAAACCAGAATGAGATATCATCTCACCCCGACAAGGATAGCACTAATCCAAAAAACACAAAATAATAAATGCTGGAGATGCTCTGGAGAGACTGGAACACTTATACACTGTTGGTGGGAATGTAAAATGGTACAATCATTTTGGAACTCGGTTTGGCGCTTCCTTAAAAAGCTAGGAATAGAAGTACCATACGATCCAGCTATCCTGATCCTTGGAATATATCCTACAGAAATAAGAGCTGTCACACGAATAGATATATGCACACCCATGTTCATTGCAGCACTGTTCACAATAACAAAAAGATGGAAACAACCCAGGTGCCCATCAACGGAAGAATGGATAAACAAATTATGGTATATCCACACAATGGAATACTATGCAATGATAAAGCCGTGAAACATAACATGGAGGAAGCTGGAGGTCATTATGCTGACTGAATTTAGTCAGTCACAGAAGGACAAATATTGCATAAGACCACTATTATAAGAACTCAAGAAAAGGTTTAAACAGAGAAGAAAACATTCTTTGATGGTTATAAGGGTGGGGAGGGAGGGTGAGGGTTATTTACTAACTAGATAGTAGATAAGAATTATCTTAGGTGAAGGGAAGGACAGCACACACTACAGGGGAAGTCAGCACAACTGGACTAAACCAAAGCTAAGAAGTTTCATGAGTACAATCAAACACTTCAAGGGACAGAGTAGCAGGGGTAGGGGTCTGGGGACCATGCTTTCAGGGGACATCAAGGTCAATTGGCATAAGACAGCTTATTAAGAAAATGTTCTGTATCCTACTTTGGTGAGTGGCTTCTGGGGTCTTAAAAGCTTGCAAGCGGCCATCTAGATGTATCAATTGGTCCCAACCACCTGAAGTAAAGAAGAATGAAGAATATCAAAGACACAAGGCAAGTATTAGCCCAAGAGACAGAAAGGGCCACATAAACCAGAGACTTCATCATCCTGAGACCAGAAGAACTAGATGGTGCCCGGCTACCAGCAATGACTGCCCTGACAGGGAACACAACGGAGAGTTCCAGATGGAGCAGGAGAAAGGTGGGGTGCAGAACTCAAATTCTAGTAAGAAGACCAGACTTAATGGTCTGACTGAGACTGGAGTAACCGCTGAAAGCATGGCCCCTGGATTCTCGATCAGCCTAGAACTAAAACAGTTTCTGAGACCAACTCTTCAGACAGGGACTGGACTTGACTGTGCGACATAAAGTGATACTCGTGAGGAGTGTGCCTCTTAACTCAGGTAGATACAAGAGACTAAACTGGCAGCTTCTGTCCGGAGGTGAGATGGGAAGTCAGAGAGGGTTAGGAGCTGGTTGAATGGACTTGGAGAATCAGAGGTGGAAAGGAGGAGTGTGCTGTAGAGTCACATAACAATGTATGTATAAATTTTTTATGGGGAAAAAATTTAAAAAGTTCTATATCTAGCAAAATTATCCTTCAAAAACTGAAGGAGAAACTATTCTGAGATGAGCTGTCCTCAAGAAGTCTCTAGTGAAATGCAAAAAGAGAGCTATAGGAGTCCAGAAGAGGAAGTTATACCCAAGTCTTGGTGGCTAAAACTGTACCAAGACAGTGCGCAATCACATGCTGTTCTAGGGACTCCTCCCTTACTTTTATTTTTTTCAGAGAAAAATGACCCAAGTCCCTCCCTGGGGTGAGGAGGGACTTGGGTCATCAACTGTTACTATGGCTACAAAGGCATCATGTTTCCTCCAAAACCATCTCCAGAAGAGAGCAGTGGTGAGAACAGTAGGCCAATGGAGTTGTACAAGGTAGCTGTTGACTTCCATCTTAACTTGGAACTTGAGTATCAGGTGCATGTAGGAACCTGGCAAGGAGATATATTGATGTCAGAGTGGCAGGACAGAGGGAATTTTCAGGGTGGAGAAGTACAGGATGGAGGGGGAGGGTAGTAAGGGAGACTGAAGGGCAGTTCAGCCTCTTAGTTACCTAAGACCTTAGTTACTAGCTGTTGTAACGGAACTACCACAAGTGGATAGCTTTAACAAACAGAATTTATTCTCTCATGGTTTAGGAGGTTACAAGTCCAAATTGAGGGCGCCAGCTCTAGGGGAAAGCTTTCTCTCTCTGTTGGCTCTGGAGAAAGGTCGTTGTCTCCTTTCAACATCTGTGGGCCCGGCTTTCCTTGGAAATCTCCATGTGTCTTGGCATCAATATTCCCCTGGGTCTAGTGGGTTCTCAGTGCAGGAACCCTGGGTCCAAAGGATGCACTCCACTCTCAGCTCTTCTTTCTTGGTAGTAGTAGGTCCCTCTCTCTCTGCTCCCTTCTGCTTTTATCTCTTGTAGGGTGGTGAAGGGCAGTGACTCAGGATATATCCCACCATAATCCTACCTCATTGCAATAATGAAAATAACTTAATCCTCATTAACATGATGTAATCCTGCCTCATTAACATAACGGACAGCTCACTCCAAAATGGTAACATAACCATAGGCATAGAGGCTATGATTCACAATACATCACAACATGGAGGATAATCAGATCACAAAGGAGGACAACCACACAATCCTGGGAACCATGGCTTAGCCAAGTTGACACATATTACTGGGGGACAAAATTCAATCCATGACAGCCTCTAAAACTCTATTCAGGGGCACCCAGCCTGGGCAGGCTGCAAACCTGACCCTGTTTACTACACTAGCAGGCCAGTGACAATACCATGTTTCAGTAGGCCTATGTGGCCCAGCAGAGCTGGTGAAGGGCTTAAAGCTAATTAATTTTCCCTTGATAAAGTCTCACTCTCTGCAAATGAGGAAATGGGTGTGGAAGCACTTGGCCAGGTTTATACCACTCTATCAGTGTGACAAAAAGGCCTCCTCTCAAGAAGGAGATGTGGACTTGGAGAAAGAGAGGAAGGAAGGGGGAGAGAGCATATTTGCTGAGTGGGAGAGAGCTAAGACTGAAAGGGATGCACACACCACTCCCCTCCCCCCACCCCACACACACAGAGGAAGAGAGAGACAGAGGGAGGAGGGAAGGCAGAAGGGACAGGAGATATGATGTTTCTCTCACTGTCAATTCTACCTTTGGTTTCCTGATTGCCCCAACCCCAGACAAGGAAAATGAGCCATAGGAGACATTCATACAGCTCTCAACCTCCAGCGTGCAGTCCTGTGTGTCCAGAGGAAATTTATGCAGATCAAGGGAACAAGATACTGTGGTGGTAAGCCAAACAGCTGCAGTAGTAGTCTGTAAAGGAAATGGAAAAGAAAGGGAAAAGCAAGTCAAGTCCAGGCAAGCAACCATTCCTACGGAAACCGCAGGGATGGAGAGGGGGTGTTACTCCAAGGACTGACCCACCTACATCTTCCCATACTGGGCTCAGAGCTAGGTCTTCCCTTCTTCCCTTTCTTTCTTCTGTTACCTTTCCTTCATTTCTTCCTAGAGGGAAGATGAAGTGCAGATGTGTAGGGAGAAAAGAGGGAATTTGTATGTAACAAAGAAACATGAGATTTGGCAGGACTTAAACAAAGAACAGATGTATGTCATGTCAGAAAACCAGAGGGTGTCAAAACTGGAAGGGCCCTTGAGGAAATGGAATGAAGAGACAGAAAGGGGACTTGTGCTTTCTAAATAAGCATAGAGGCCCTAAAGAGAAAAATGTCTGTTACAGTGAAGCAGCTGAGGCCCTAGATCCAATGTGCAATGGAGATACGTGGTGTGCTGTGCATGTACAGATGGGAGCAAGGACCAAAGTCCACCTCTAACCATGGGCACTGCTCCTACAGCACACTCATCTCTGTACATCTGCATGCATGCCCAGAGATACAGGCCTATGTGGGTACTGGGGGCTAGCAAAACACGAGTGGGTATGAATAGGCAAGAAGGATTAATGTGTAAGGTAGGCCATGGAAGTATTGACAGTGTGTGTGAAGTGAGCAGGGGCTTCAAGTTACCATATAGCAGGTCTGTGAGAGAAATCGGAGGACAAGTCTTGTAGGATCTGAGGAAGTGGGAGAAGAGAGCAGTGGGAAGGAAAATAATTACAAAAGCTGTCTACAGCCTCAGCTGCTAGGCTTTGTCTCACCTCTTACTCCACCCTTCCCATCTCCTAACCCCAGTCCAGTCTTTTTCAACCCTTGAAGCAATTTCCATTTTGTAGAATGGGTAGTGTGTGTGTGTGTGTGTGTGTGTGCGTGTGTGTGTGTGCGTGTGTGTGTGCCTGTTTCTGTCCCTTCTACTACTCCTCCATGCAGCAATAATCAGCCAATACTATCATTTATATGAAACAAGTATTACCAGTGACCTGTTCCCCACAAGCTTTGTTATTCTGACTCATGCAACTTGGTCCATGTGAAAGTGGATGGAGAAAAGAAAAAGAAACCAAGGAAATGGAGCAAGAGCACCCGAGGAAAGAAAAACTCAGAGATTAGACCTGTAAAAACAGGAAGAGCTGAACCCTGGCAGCTATCTCTTGGAGAAACTGTCTGAGCTAAAATTACCACCCATGAATGTCTGTGGAGATGATTTTCAAGAGATGATGCATCGAGAATCTTGGCAACTGTCTGCTATTAATAGACTGATAAGGAATTCTAGCGTGAATGTGTTCCATGTATACAGAGAGCCATATACCAACAGACCCATACTGCACATACCCCACACCTCCCCTCCTAGGTCCCCTGTATGATACAAATATGACCAATGGCACAGATCTGTCCCTCTACCTCACTACATAGGCTTTGGTGTTCATCTGCCTCCCTCTCTTACTGCACAGGAGAAAAGACACAAAGATAAAGTAACAGAATGTGTACAATGCTAAGGGGGAAGGAGAGGTCCTCCAGTTGAGGGAATCAGGGAGAATTCTTTAAAAAGTGGATATCTGAGTTAGAGTTTTAAGGATGGGCAGGGTCCAGACTCATGAAAATGAGGAAGGGACATTTCAGACAGAAGGAACAGCAGAAGCAAAGGTGTGGAGACAGGACAGCAAAGGATGGCTGGGGGAAACTGTGAATGTTCCACTTTGGCTACTAAGTATGATGAGTGTGAGGAGCAATGCAAGACAAATCTGGAAAGCAAGGAGTTTCTATATATGTTCTTTAGAGGGTACTCATGGGATATTCAGTTGTAAGCAGGAAGGATGCCGTATCTCAGCAGCACCTAGCACTGGCTCACTGGATGGTCCCCAGGCTTTAGGGGGACTCGCTGGACGCCCACTGTTCCATGTGGGTGAAACTGAAATACACAGTATTCCACAGTCACAATATACACAAAAGCATCCCTGCTATTCAGGAAGCAGTAGTGGGGGACCCACAACTTGTCAAGCATCCAGCAGTACAGCGTCAGGTTCAGGTTAGTCCCATGGTATGCTAAGTGTGGGTCTTTCCAGGTTTGGTAGAAAAATATAGTGATTGGATAGTCCTAGGGAAAGAATGGTTAAACTACAGTTATTAGTGTACCATAGTCAGGGTTAGGTCTTCTAGCTCTCTGACTTTGTGTGTGTGTGTGCACGTGCATGTAAGCTCACGCACACATATGAAATATCTCATAGATATAAAACATATGTATGTTTACAGAAAAATAATAAAATGAATATTTTGTAATATCTGGGTTAAAAAACAGAACACTGCCAATAACTTTCAAGCTCTGTCATAGTTTGAATAATGTCCCCCAAAAAATGTGTGTATCAATTTGGCTGGGCTATGATTCCCGGTATTATGTGATTTTCCCAAGTGTTGTAAATCCTGCCTCTATGATGTTAATGAGGGAAGATGGGTAGCAGTTGTGTTAGTGAGACAGGACTCAATTTACAAGACTGGATTGTGTGTGTCCTGAGGCAATGTCTTGAGATATAAAAGACAGAAGTGAGCAGTGAGACAGGGGGACCTCATACCATCAAGAAAGCAGTGCTGGGAGCAGAGCACATCCTTTGGACCGGTGTCCCTGCACAGAGAAGTTCCTAGTCTGGGGGAACACTGAAGAGAAGAAGGCTGACAATGAGAGAAAGCCTTCCCCTGGAGCTGATGCCCTGAATTTGGACTTGTAGCCTACTGGACTGTGAGAGAATAAACTTCTCTTCGTTAAAGCCATCCTCTTGTGGTGTTTCTGTTACAGCAGGACTAGATGACTAAGACAAGCTCTGATGTGTTCCTTCCAGAACATACCTACTATATCCCCAGCAGTAGCCTACATTTTATGGTAACAATTGCCTTGCTTTTGATTAGAGATATATGGTCTACACATTTATTTCTAGGCAATGCATTGCTTAGTTGGACCCATTTTTGAATTGCACCCAAAAGGAATCATACTGTATGGTTTTTATAATTTGCTTCTTTCACTTAACATTATATTTGTGAGATTTACTCAGGATGATGTGTGTAGCTATAATTTGTTCACTCTCATGGTTGAATAATATTCTCTTATATGAATATACCATGCATATTACTGTTTGAACACACCATGTATACCAAAACCAGAATGAAGTGGAAGTTCCAGTTTACACCCCTGCCAGGAGCAGATGAAGAGTTCCATATGTTCCAGCCTCACCAACACTCGTATTGTCTGGCTCTTTTCTGTCAGTATGCGGCGTCCTGGTGGTGCAGTGGTTAAGAACTCGGCTGCTAACCAAAAGGTCGGCAGTTCGAATCCACTAGCCACTCTTTGGAAACCCTGTGGTGCAGTTCTACTCTGTCCTATAGGGTCACTATGAGTCAGAATCGACTTGATGGCAATGGGTTTGTTTGTTTGTGTGTGTGTGTGTGCATGTAATGAGATTTCATTGTGGTTTTAGTTTGTAATTCATTGATTACTAATATGGTCGAGTATTTCTTCATTTGTTTATCTACGATTTGGCTTTCTTCACAGGAGTATCTGCTCAATTTTCAGATCATTCTGTTGGGATTTTGTACTCTTATTAACTCAGGAATTATACATACTTTCAATATTAGGCCACTGACTATTAGTCCACTGACTATTCCTTTAACATTTGTTACAGTTTTTTGATTATTTTGCAAAACAGAAGTTTTGGCTAAACAGAGCTTTAATAGAGCTGAAGTTATTAGTATTTATTTTTTGGTTTGTGTTTTTTGCATCTTTTTTAAGAAATTCTTACCTACCCCAAGGACACAAAGACAGTACCCTATTTTTCTAAACATCGTAAGACTAACTTCTAGATCTATAATCCACCTGGAACTAAGTTTTTGTATATGGTGTGATATGTGGTTCGATTCCTTATTTTTCTAGGAAAAAACCTACCATGTTGCTCCAAGTAAGCTCTGTCGCAGATCAGAACAACTAGAGATGGCTTATGAGCCTGCTTCTTGTCCTGTGTCTCCTGGGAGCTATCTCCAGTCCCATGACTGGAGTTGACACACTTACTACACTCATTTCTGAGATTTGTTCAATCCTGGAAATGTAAATAGATATTCCCATAGGCACATGGTCGCCTACAACATAGGAAGATACTATTACATGCAGGGTAGGATAGAGGTTAAGAGCGTAGACTCAAGAGTCAGACCTCCTGGATGTGAACTCTACTTTGATACTGACGTGTGACTTTTGGTAAGTCACCTAACCCCTCTAAGCCTTAGTTTCCTTATGGCTACAACAGGGAAAATGGTGTGTCTGATCTCATAGCTAGTATAGCTAAAGCACTTAGAGCTGGGTTTGGCCCATGATATACACTTTATAAGTGTTAGAGATGATTATTACTAAGAGTATAGGGAACTCTCAGGTTTGTCAATTCCACAAGCCTGGGTATCTCTAGCTCTGAAAAGTTCCTCTGGTGATTCTCACGGGCGGTCCTCATTAAGAACTACTGGCATAGACGCTCAGAATAAAGGGATGACTAATTTCCAATCCTAATTCCTTCACATTTGCTTCATCTTATGGGTGCCTGGGTAATCATTATGAACTGTCATGAGATCAGGGCTCAAGGTCCAGTTCTTATATTAGCTACCACTTCCCACTTTTATCTTTACTGAGGGGCACCTGCTCTGAGTTCCCTCAGCCTCTGCTTCCCTCATCCCTGTTTCCACTGTGTGCGGAATCAAAATTGTTTTAAATGGAATCAAAGTGAACTGTCGTGTGCCCTCAGGCCTCAGTTTCCCTCTCCATACAATGAAAGAGTTAGATGAAGCAATCCCCAAGGGCTCACAGGAGTGACAGTTGTACAGCTTGCCAGGATTCCATTTTGCATCTCAACTAAAATCCTATTAAACCTTTTGCATTTGACTACCAGCCTGCAGTGGAACCTCCAAGAGTGTCATCTAACTACAGAGCACCCATCTAAACCCACAGTTTTGCTCACTGTCCCTATTCCATCACTTTACAGATGGGGTGACTGAGACCCAGAGAGGGGAAGGGACTCAGTCAAGTCACTCACTTAGTGGCAGCTGCTGCTGTCCAAAACCAACTCCTGCCCCTCAGGTGAGGGATCTTATCATTGCACCAAATTAGTGAGGGGGACAATTCACACTGCTTTGCTGAAAGGAAGAGGTTAGGAGAAAACAGAGGTAATGAAGCACTCTTTTTCTAAATTCTTTCTTCATAAAAAGTGAAGAGCAATAAGGCCAGAAACGAGAGCCAAGAATTATGGGGTATATGAGCATGTTCATGTGTGAGTCTGAGTGAACTTGTGAGCATGTACATGAGCATGTTTATGTATATGAGTGAATGTGTGAGCGTATTTGTGTGCAAGTGTATGCATGAGTGCATATAAATATGTTCATGTGCAAGTGAATGTGTGAGCATGTGCACATATGTGAGCTTGTCTGTGTATGACTGTGTCAGCATGTGCATTTGAGTGTTTATGGGCATGTTTGTGTGTGAATTATGACTGTGTGCATGTGAGAGTATGTTAATGTGTCTATGTGTATAAGTGAATTTGTAATGTTTGTGTGAGTGAAATCATGAGCATGTTCATGCATGTGAGCTTGATAATGTGTGAGTGTATTTGTGTGAGTAGAACTTGAGTGTGTGTGTGTTGCCTGCATGAATGAATGTGTGAGTATATGTAAGCATGTCTGTATTTATGACTGAATGAGTGATGGTATTCAATTGTGAGCATGTTTGTGTGTGTAATTGTGGATATGAGTGTCTATCAGTGAATGTGTGAGTGCATTCATGTGTGAACATGTATGTGTGAGTGAATGCATGAGCATGTCTGAATATGTGAACATGTTAATATGCAAATGTGAATGTGAGAGAATATGCATGTGGTTTTGTGAGTGTTGTGTGTGTGAGCATAGTTAATATGTATGTTCCTGTGGGTGAGTGAATGTGTGAGCATGCTCACGTGTGTACGCACGTCCATGTATGAGTGAATGTATGAACATTCCTATGTGAATGTGCAGGTGTGAGTGAATTTGTGAGAGTGTACATGTATATGTACAAAGATGTTTGTGTATGTGAGTGAATGTGTGAGTATATGTGAGCATGTCTGTATTTATGAGTGAGTGATGGTATTCAAATAGAAGTGAATGTGTGAGCATATCTGTATGTGTGTGAATGTGTGAGTGTATGTGAGCATTTTTGTATGTGAATATCTGTGTCAGTGAATATGTGAGCATGTGTGAAAATGTGTAAAAGTAGGTGTGTATGTTTGTACATTTGAGTGTTAGTGTGCAAATGCAAGTAAATCTATAAGCATGTGCATTCAAGTGTGTGGGTGTGTCTGTGTGTAAACTTGTGAGCATGCTTGTGTAAGTGATGTGAGCCTGTTTCTATGTGAGTGAATGTGTGAGCAGATATGTATGTGAATGTGTAAGCATGATATCTGTGTGAGTGAATGTGTAATAGTGTGCATTAGTGTATGTGTGTTCATGTTTGAGCATGTACGTGTGAGAGTGAATGTGTGAGCATATTAATGCATGTGAATATGGTAATGTGTAAGTGAATGTGTGAGCATGTGCATGTGACTGTATGTTACTCTGTATATGTGTGAATGAATGTGATTGCAAGTGTTATCCGAGGATATCTGTGTGTATCCATGAATGTGTGATAATGTTTGTGTAAGTGAATGTGAGCATGAGCACATATGTAAGAATGTCCATGTGTGTTAGTACATGTAGGAGTATGTTCATGCATGAGTGAATGTGTGAGCATATTTGCATCTGTGAAAGAATCTGTGAGCATAGGTACTTATATGAGACTGTTCTTGTGTGTTAATGAATGTATGACTGTGTTAATAAGTGAATGTATTTGCACACCAGTGAATGTGAGTGTATGTGTTTCATGTGTCTAAGCATGTGTGTGTGAGTGAATATGGGTGCATGTATGTGTGATTACATGTTATTGTGTCTATGGTTGTGAGTGGATTTGTGAGCATGAGTGAGTGGTGAGCATGTTGTGTGTGAACTTGTTAATGAAGTATGTGAATTTGTGTGAGTGAACATGAGAGTACGTGTGAGCATGTTTATATCTAACCATGTCTTGGTGTGAGTGAATGTGTGAGCACGCTCGTGTGAGTGAATGTGTTAGTTTGTGCATGTAAGTGAGCTTGCTGGTGAAGTGTGAGTGAACGAGCATTTTCACGCATGTGAACATGTTAATGTGTATGATCCTATGTGACTGAATTTATGAGGATGTTTTTGTGCATGAGTATGTTAATGTGGGAGGATGTGAATGTATATTAAGGTGAGAGCGTGAATGTATAGGTGTATGTGATCATATATGAGTGTATGTGTGAGTGAATCTGTGTTTTTGTGAGTGAATGAACGTGTGGCAAAATGTTAACGTGTATTAGTGTGTGTGAGCATGATATGTGAGATTTTGTGTGTGAGCATATTATTGTAAGATTTTGAGATAAAGTGTGAATCCATAGGAGTGAATGTATATATCTATAGGGGTAATTTGGAGAACATGTTTGTGTGAATGACTGTGTTTGTGCGTGAGTGAATATGAGTGTATGCATTCAGGTGAGTATGTTCTTGGGTATCTGTCCATGTGTTCATGTGATCATGTGTATAAGCTTGGTCATTTATGAGTATGTTTGTGTGAATGTATTTTTAAGAGTATTTCTATGAATGAGCAAATTTGGAAGTTTGGATATGTACGTGAGCATGTCTGTGTAAATGTTTGAGCCCATATGTATGTCGACTTGAGTTTATTTGGGCATGTGAGTTAATTTTGGAAAGTATTAGTGTGGCTGAGTGAAAGTATGAGCAAGTTAATGTGTGTGATTATGTGAGTTTGTTGTGTATATGAGCTTATTAGTGAGAGAATGCGTGAACATGATCATTTGTCTAAGTGTGTAAATGTGATTTTGAGTGAATGTGTGATCATGTTTGTGCAATTGCACATTAATGTGTCTATCTGTATGAGTGAATCTGTTAGCATGTTTGTATGTGAATAAATGGGTGAGCCTGCTCATGTATGAGTGTTAATGTGTGAGTTAGTGAATCTGTGAGCATGTTCTTGTGTATGAGAGTACCTTGAGTGTTTAGCTGTGTGTGTCTGAGTGAGAAGTTTGTGCACGTTCCTGTGAGTGCGTGTGTCAATGTGAGTCAATGAATGAGTGTGCATATATTGAGAATGTCCTTCCATGTGAGTACATGTGTGAGCATTTTCATGTTTGGGAGCATGTATGTGTGTCTGAATGGATAGTGAGCATGTTTGCGAATGTGAGTATGCTAATGTGTATGTACAGAATTGTGAGCAAGTGTGTATGATACGGGTGGGAGTATCTGAGTGTGAGTGAATTTATGAGCATGGTTATGTGTCAGTGTGTGTGTGTATGAGCATGTTAAGGTTGAATATGTTCATGTGTCAGTGAATATGAGTTAGTAGGTGTGTACAAATGAATTGGAGAGTAACTTTGTGTATGTGAGTATATTAGAGTAAGTGACTACATGATCATTGTCTTTTTTGTGATTGCCAATGTGAGTATATTTGTGCATCTGACAGGTTCGTATGTGATTATTTGTCATGAGTGTAAGTAAACCGGTGAGCTTACTCATGTGAGTAAGTGAATATGCAGGTGTGTGAATGCATGTATGTTAGAGTACATGAGTGAATGTATATGAGCGAATATGCATAATTCTTGATGAGGGTGAGCATGTCCATGTGCGAGTAAATGCATGGTATTCATGTGAGTGAATGAATGTGATTTTGTGTTAGTAAATGTGGGAGCATGTGTGTGTATGTGTGTGATTATATTAATGCATGAATATATTCATGTGTGGCAGTGAATTCATGAGCATGTTTGACTACGTGAGTAAATGTGTGGGCATGTGTCAGTGAACATGTGAGTCTGATAGTTTCTGTGGTGTGAATCTGTGAATTGTAAGTGAAGAGTGAGCATGTCTGAATTTCAATACGTTAATATATGTGTGCTACTGAATTGTGAGCAAGTTCATATGAATGAGTGAATCCATTAGCATGTTATTGAGTGAATGTGTGTGTGTGTGTGTGAGAGAGAGAGAATGTTAAGGTCAAATATGTCCATGTGTGTCAGTGAATGTGTGTTGTTGGTGTGAATGAGTGGATAGGTGTATGAGTGAATGTGTGAGCATTGTCATACGCATGACTGTTAAGGTGAGTATATTTGTGCATGTGAAGAATGTGTGTAGTGTCTGTGACTGTGTCTATGGGTGTGACCAAATCAGTGAGCAATTAGAAAGAGTGTACAAACAGGCACATGTGCAACCATTCTGAAGTATGTGAGTGAGATTCTGTGTGAGTGTGTGAGCTTCTTGGTGAGTGTGTCAGGGGTGTGAATTCATGTGTGCATAAATTTATGAAGTGTTCACGAGTGAATGAGTCAGCATGTTTGAGTCTATGAGTGTCAATGAGACTGAATGTGTGGTGTATGTGAGTGTGTTTATGTGTGAGTACATGTGAGTGAATCACTATGTGAGATATGTTAATATTTGGGTATGTTTATGTGTGACTGGGTGGGTGTATGTGAGCATATGTGTGTTTGTGTGTGAGTGAATTTGTGAGCATGTTCATTTGAATGGATGTGTGATCCTGTTAATCTGTGAGAGTATATGAGTGTCTGCTTGTGAGTAAATTTGTGAACATGTTCATGTGAGTACATTGTGAGCATGTTCGTGTATGTATGTGAATGAATGTGAGAGCAGTTTTTGTTAGTCAATGTGTGGTAGCATGTTTATGTGTGAGTGTATTAGTGTGTATGAGTGAATGTGAGCAATATAAAGTGTTAATGTACAATTCTGAGCTAAAGTGTAAGCATATGGATGTGAGTAAATGTGAGCGTATCATTGAATGGGAATAAATTTGTGTTTGTGTGAGTCAATATGTGAACGTTTGTGTTGTGAGGCAATGTTTGAGTGTGGGCACGTATGTGAGCATGTTCCTGTCTTTATGCCAAGGGGCTTGTGTGTGAGCTTTTTAATGTATGAGAATATTAGTCAGCAAAAGTGTGATAGTGTCCATGTGCATGTGAGAATGTTGTGTGGGCATGTATGTGATCATATGTATCTTAGTGGTTGTGTGAGCGTTATCATTGAATGGGAATAAATTTGTGTTTGTGTGAGTCAATATGTGAACGTGTTTGTGTTGTGAGGCAATGTTTGAGTGTGGGCAATGTTTGGTGTGAGTATATCTGTGTGTGTGTGAGTAAATCAATGAGTGTATCTATGTGAATGAAACAACATGCATATTTTCCTGTTTGAGTATTACTGTATATATGACTGTTATTGTGACCATATGTGAGTGTGTCTATGCATGTGAGTGAATTTGTGAGCACCTTCCTAGGAATAAGTGAATGTGTGAGCATATTTGTGTGAGTAAAAGTGTTGAGTGCATGTGTGTATGAGCATGTTTTTCTGTGAGTAAATGCATGAGCATTATTTTGTGAGCCTGAGCCTACCAAAGTGTATGTTCATTATGTGTGAGCATATTACTCTGAGTATATTTTGGGGTGGGTGAATGTGTAACCATGTTTGTGTGAAAAAGCTTGTTAATGAGTATATCTGCAAGTGTGAGTGAATATATGAGCATGTGGGTATAAGTGTATGTGAGCATTTCTGTGTGTATGAGTACATTTTTGAGCATGTTCATGTGAGTGAGTGAATGTGTGATGTGATCATTTTTGTGTGTGTGAGTAAATGTGAGACTGTGAGTGAGCATGTTAACGTGAGTATACTTTTGTGTGTGAAATGCATGTGCATGTAGGTGTGTGTCTATGTGTAATTTTTGGCATGGCTGAATGAGTTAATTTGTGTGTTAATATGAGTCAGTGGATGTCTAATCATGTGCATGTATGTGAGAATGCTGGGTATGAGTGAATAAAATGTTCTTGTAAGAACGCATGGGTGTGAGTATACAGTAAGTTAATTATGTGAGTATGTTAATGGGTGAGTGTGACTGAATGTATGAGTATGTGTATAAGAAATGTATGAATGTGGGTGAGGGAATTCGTGAGTATGAGTGAATATGTGAGCATGTGTGTGTGTGTGGTAGCATGTTAATGTGTATTAGTGTCCATGAATGACTATATCTAAATGATCATGTGTTGAGCACGTTAATACATGATTCTCAGCTAATTTGTGAGTTTGTAGGTTTGACTGTATACGAATGTATCTATGTACGAATAATTTTGTGAGCATGTTCATGTTGAGTCAATATTTGAGCGTGTTTGTGTTGTGAATGAATGTCTAAATGTAAGCATGTATCTGAGTATATTCTTGGTTTTATGTCAATAAGTATATGTGAACTTTTTATTTCTAAGGTGTGTCTCTTGTAGACAGCATACTGATGGATCCTGTTTTCTTAACCATTCTGTCACTCTCCGTCTCTTTATGGGTACATTGAGTCCATTTACATTCAGTGTAATTATTGATAGATGTGAGTTTGTTGCTGTCACTTTGTAGTGCTTTTTTTGTGGGGCTGATGTTTTCTTTGTTCTTCTTACTCTCTTGTGCTGAGTTACTTTTGTTTGTGGATTTTTTTTCATTTCTTTTGTTTTTGTAGGTTTTATTTTTGCTGAGACTTTGTTTCTCCTTTTTAGTTTTATGAGTATGTTTGTTAACTTTCTTTGTGGTTACCATGAATTTTACCCTTATCTTTCTAAGTTTAAAGCAGTCTACCATTACTTGGTATCACCTTGCCTTCCTCTCCATTAGAAGGTTCTATACCTATATCGTTTATTCCCTCTTTTATTGTTTTGATGTTGTTGTCATTTACTGATTAACTGCTCTGATTCCCTGTTGTATTTCTTTTGG